>NW_008424158.1:0-320 GCF_000622305.1 Nannospalax galili | reverse complement strand
TTTTCTCCCTTAGCAGCTTGCACAGTATCCTCTAGAACTATGAGAGCTAGTTTTCGGGGAGAAGGCTTTCAGGTCAGTTCCTGCTCCATTCTAAGTCCTGTGTTCAAAATATGTCCTGCCTTCAGCAATAGGGTCTTATCTTCAAGATCTGGGAGGTAATCAAGGGCCGTGGCAATAGCCTGTGTTATTTTGGAAGTCCCTTGGACTATCCTGACCAATAACTCAAAGGGAGGGATCTCCTGCCTGGCAATGTGTTTCTTGTTATATACCCTTCAGGTATACACATGCACTCATGTTCAGATATTGTATGTGTATTTTTC
>NW_008424157.1:0-320 GCF_000622305.1 Nannospalax galili | reverse complement strand
AAACCCCAAGCTCACCAACCATTCCCCTCACTCATTACTTGGAATTCTAATGACTCAAGTCTCAGGTGACAGGAAGAAAATGGGGAGTTCTGGTCACTAAATTCAGGTTTCCATTTGCAATTTTCCTACTTCGCCTAAAGAAACCCTGATGCTATTCTGTCTCCAAAGGATGAAACATATTTTGAAAATAAATACTGTAACCAGTAATTGTCAGAACTTGCCAATCATCGAGGAGAGCCTGCACACCAAGACATCCCAAGTGAGTTTCAATTCTTGTATGAGGAAAGAGAGATTTCAAGGAAATTCTGACAGAGCTTTAT
>NW_008424156.1:0-320 GCF_000622305.1 Nannospalax galili | reverse complement strand
TGTGTATCCTTGATTCAAACAATGCCTGCTGAAGCCAAGCCCATTCATGCCATGCACCTGTCCACTGGAGACCGAGACTCTATACCAGCCCAGAAGATTTCATTCAAAGAAGAAGGTGGGGGGCAGGGTGGAGCATGGCAATTCTAAACCTGCTTGTGATGTTCTGTGTTAGGACTCTAGTATGTTTGCTTCTAAGTGGGCACCATAGAACATTCCATTTTGAGCCCTGACTTTGAAGAGAACATGAAGGAGAGAGACAAGAACATGGGCTTTGCCTGGCCCCAAACCAGCTCCATAAGTTCCTCACCTCAGTACTGTGT
>NW_008424155.1:0-320 GCF_000622305.1 Nannospalax galili | reverse complement strand
AGTTTCCTTATACAGCAGATAGTGATTAATACAGAAACCCATAATTGGCCAATGTGCAGAGAACAAGAGGCCATAGAGTGCTTATCCCTGAATAGGACACCTATTTCGAGCTTCTGCCTCCCAACTCTCAGGGATCATTGCAGAAGATGAGGTGGAAAGAGTGTAAGGGCCAGACAGGATGGATGATCACAAGTAAACAATCTAGACGGTGCATCTTTTCATAGTGTTTCCTGGTGGATCACAATTCGAGTGCTGTGCTGTTCAACAGAGCTGTCTCTGAAGCATGTGACTATTGAAATTTAAAGCAATTAAAATGAACT
>NW_008424154.1:0-320 GCF_000622305.1 Nannospalax galili | reverse complement strand
TTCTGTTGAACACTGGCAGGTACGGACTGGAGGCCATTCCTCCCTTCATGGCATTTATATTCTGTTGAACACCTGGCAGGTACGGACTGGAGGCCATTCCTCCCTTCATGGAGTTTACATTCTGTTGCAGGAGGAAGCCAGTAAATGAACAGTGAAGAACTGCAGTATGGTGTGTGTACTGTGATTTCGATAAGCACTCTTGTGATAGCAGGTGCTCGTAAAGCTTTGGTCTTGGCACTTTCTCTCCACTGGGTGGCTTCTCTGGCTGGGAGGAGCTTTCTCTGTGTCCAGCCAGTGCAGGGCATGCATTCCTAAGAATA
>NW_008424153.1:0-320 GCF_000622305.1 Nannospalax galili | reverse complement strand
AAAAAAAAAAAAAAAAAAAAAAAAAAAAAAGGATTCTAATGATAACTCAAGGTGTGTTATGTTACTGAAATACAGTTCATGCTAACCCGGAAAGAACTGGAATAACTACAGAGCAAAATTTAGATCAATCGTGTAGGTTTCATAGTTATACTAGTGAGGTATGTATAGCAGCACTCTGAGGATTTTACCATTTCTCTAATTTTCATATTCCAATGGAACGCATAGATCTGTTTCTTGAGGAAAGCTAACATGGGCAGATGGGCCACATTAAAAGGTGCAAAGGGATATGACTAGAGAAGGAGTCTTGGTAGGTGCAGGGA
>NW_008424152.1:0-320 GCF_000622305.1 Nannospalax galili | reverse complement strand
GTGTCTGGGACTCGAAGCCAGGTTGCTGGTGAGGATCGTCCTGATGTCTTCGAATGCCTTTTATTGTGCTCGTTCCCCTAACAAAGGCTCTCTTTCCCACTTTGTGGCCTCGTAAAGACGTTTTGAAAAAACAGAGAAGTTAGATAACCAGATTCTACAGAAGCTGGGGCTTTGAGGAACTCCCAAACCTGGCATCGGGTTGACAGGATTGAATGAACTGCTTGTTCTCTCTCTGGCAAAGTTGACTGTTCTTAGGATAGTGAAGAATTGATGTATTTGACTTTTTCTTGGCAGATTTGGGCCTTTCTCCTAGAAACCTG
>NW_008424151.1:0-320 GCF_000622305.1 Nannospalax galili | reverse complement strand
TGGGTGCTGGGATTCAAACCCGAGTCTTCTGCAAGAACAGCCAGTGCTCATAAACACTGAGCCATCTCTCCAGCCCCCAAAGCACCAAATTTTAATAAAGTGTCACCAATTGCAAGATGTATTCTTGTTTCAGAGATATTAAAGTGTGCATACATGGAAATCTTAGCATCAATTAAATATGAGAAATGGCAAATAAAGGCTTAAGGAACTTAGGAAACTTCTGAATCATTCAGCTTATCATTCACAGAATTGGGGTTTGACTTCAAAGTTCTGAATACTTCTAATTAACCTTGAGAGCTATAACAACCCTCTCTCTCTCT
>NW_008424150.1:0-320 GCF_000622305.1 Nannospalax galili | reverse complement strand
GAGATAAAGGTGGTTGTTAGCTGCCATGTGGATACTGGGAACTGAGCCCTGGTCCTCTGCAAAAGCAGCCAGTGCTCTTAACCTCTGAGCCATCTCTCTCTGGTTCCTCTTTTAGTATTTTAAAGTTTGGTTATTAGAAACCAGACATGGTGTTATACACCCGTAGTCATAGCCACTTCAGAAGTAGAGGCAGGAGGAGCAGGAATTCAAGGCCACTGTTAGCTACCATAGTGAGTTCAAGGTCAGCTCGGGCAACGCAAGACTGTCTCCAAAAAAGTTTGGTCATTGGTTTGGTTTTTTTTGTTTTGTTTTGTTTTTTT
>NW_008424149.1:0-320 GCF_000622305.1 Nannospalax galili | reverse complement strand
TTTTTTTTGTTGTTTGTTTGGGTTTTGTTTGTTTCTTTGTTTTTTGGTCAGCTTGTATTAGCTCCCCCAGAGCAGTGTTGAAAACAAAAGAAATTCATTATGGTGTTCTTGGTAGGAAGGAAAAACTAACAGTACAATATGATTGTCCCAATATGTATCTTATAGAATCAGATGTTCCAAGTGGACAGTCAGGAGTCAGTAGGGATGATTGATTGCTAAGAGGCCATGCTTCTTAAAGGCTTCTGACAAATGCCATGTTGTATCTTCCCACTCAAAGTATGTTTGAGTCCTGTCACAGAGTTCTGCTATAGCTGATAGAG
>NW_008424148.1:0-320 GCF_000622305.1 Nannospalax galili | reverse complement strand
ACACAAGAAGGAGGGAACCACCAGAGGAAAGATGAGGCACATCAAGACAGAGGTCAGGGGTTGTGATAGGGACAGCTCATCCAAGTGTTGGTTGGGAAGAGCTGGTCTCAGTCGCTGCAAGGACCTGGGGTTGCTCATACCTTCTGGGAAGGTCAGGCTTGGCTCAGACCCTGTAATTGGGACTGGCCAGCCAGTAGGACTCTGCATCTGTGGAAGATAAAAGGAGCAGCCATAGTGCTGGAGAGATGGCTCAGGGCTTAAAAGCACTGGCTGTTCTTGCAGAGGACCTGGATTCGATTCCCAGCACCCACATGGCAGCT
>NW_008424147.1:0-320 GCF_000622305.1 Nannospalax galili | reverse complement strand
ATGCAAAGCTACTGCCTTTGTGAACATCACTTCCAGATCAGTCCAGCTTTCTATCCAGACACCCAATAGGTGGCTCCAAAATGAAACCACGTTTTACTTCCATGAGGCAGAAATCCACTGTTCTAAATGTGATGCCATGGCTTAGAGTTTTGAGAAAAGCTATTTTCACATAACTGGGAGATCTGTCACACCTACACTTGCCTTTTCATTGACACTATATATACTTGGGATCTATGATGGATCTTGCATCCTCCATACCTTGATGTGGAGGAAGAACTCAAAATTTGTATAAATTTGAATCTCAAACCTTCTCATGGGCA
>NW_008424146.1:0-320 GCF_000622305.1 Nannospalax galili | reverse complement strand
GTATGAGTCTAGAGTGAATGAGTGTGAGCACAAGCAGGTGGAGACCATGTGGCCAGGAGGGGCTGGCCAGCCTGCTTGGCCCCAGCCCCGAATTCTCACTGTGGCTTGTGCCCCATTATTGAAAAGCAAGCAAGCCAGCATAGGACTCTCCAGGGCCTCCTGTGCTCTCACTCCATCAGAGAGGTACCCTGGAGTGGTCGTGGGACCAGACCAATTCCATGTGCTGCCTGAGGCCCCCCAGAGTCGATGTCTGTCCCTGCACCGAGCCCAGGAGGGTCATGAATCTGAGGTACCTAGATGTGCCTCCAGTCAGCCACCCC
>NW_008424145.1:0-320 GCF_000622305.1 Nannospalax galili | reverse complement strand
AACTGTTAGCTTATTTCTAACTTAGAATTAATGTTTTTATAAGAACTGTTGTGTAAATGTCTTTAAAGTTGGAAGATATATATATGTATACATACACACACACACATATATATATAAAATAGGGTCAAACATGATAAAGAAGAAAATAACACATTTAAGAATCAAAGGTTAGATTCAAATTTAGCTGTACAGTTATATTAGGTACACAGACATATTAGGTGTTCGGAATATTAGATATGGAATAATTGTTTTATAGGCAAAAACCAGTTAAAATGATATGGTTAAATATACAAATTACTTAAGATTTTCTAAATGGCAAA
>NW_008424144.1:0-319 GCF_000622305.1 Nannospalax galili | reverse complement strand
AGACAGGGGCTCCCTGTAGCCCCAGCTGGCCTGGAATTCACTATGTAGACCCCGTTGGCCTTGATGTCACTGAGATCTGCCTACCTCTGTCTCTCAAGTGCTGGAACTAAAGGCGTATGCCACCATGCCTGGCAGGACTGGTGTTCTTGAAGGCTCGGTGCGTTCTACCCAGTCTAACAGCCTGAGTTTGATCTCCAGAACTTACATGGTAGGAGGAGAGAACTGATTCCCACAAGTCATCCTTTGGCCTCCATGTGTGTGCTATGGCATGTACAGCTACACACATAGGGTCACACACACACACACACACACACACACA
>NW_008424143.1:0-320 GCF_000622305.1 Nannospalax galili | reverse complement strand
TGTTGCTGCTCTCTTCACAATAGCTAAGAAATGGAAACAACTTAAATTTCCTTCAGCTGATGTCTGGATAATGAAAATGTACATTTACACAATGGAGTTCTACACAGCAGTAAAAGATGAAATTATGAAATTTTGAGTTAAATGGGTGGAAATAACATTATACTAAGTGAAGTAACACAAAATCAGAAAATCAAGCAAAGTATGTTCTCCCTCATTTGTGGATCATATCACCAATACCTTATGTGTAAGTATATAGCCTCATGTAACACCAGGAGCCAGGAATGTGGGAAGGAAACACGGAGGTATAGAAAAAGAAAGAA
>NW_008424142.1:0-320 GCF_000622305.1 Nannospalax galili | reverse complement strand
ACCTTTTTTCCTGCAGATTATATTCGCAGATTTCTACAACAGAAGTACTTTCTTTTCTTTTGTTTTCAATTTCAATAGCCATTGTCAATGATCATTGCTAATTCCTTTACATAAATTCACAAAATCAAAGACTTAGCATTAAACAGCCACAGCCTTAATACTATGTCTTTTCTAAAATCACTCTGAGGCTGATATCAAGCTGGAGAGATTCTGGAGCAGGAAAAGCATTCATACACAGTTGGTAAGAATGAAAATTACTGTGATTATTATGCAAAACATGTTAGAGGTACTCAAAACTTAAAAATAGAGCATCTATCTAT
>NW_008424141.1:0-320 GCF_000622305.1 Nannospalax galili | reverse complement strand
AGGCAATCATTCAAGATTTTGTTTGTAATTCCACTTACATAAACATTAAACACAGGCAAAACAAATCTACACTGACGAAATTCAGAACAGTGGCTGCTCTTGTTGTTGGGTCCGGGACACAGCATGCGTTCCAAAGTGTGGTGATGTTTGTTTCACCTGAAAGTTGCCAGTTGCACGGATGAGTTCATTTTGTAAAGGCAGCTTTTTGCCAGCGTTTGAACTGTGCATATTTTGGACTGGTATCATTAAATATTCGTAATGTTTATTTTATCTACCAAAAACCTCCTTTTTCTAATTTTTAGGTAATGAGCTTTTATCAA
>NW_008424140.1:0-320 GCF_000622305.1 Nannospalax galili | reverse complement strand
CAGGGGTGGCACCACACATAATGAGAAGAGCCCTCCCACATCACCTCACAGTCAAGAAAATGCCTCACAGATATGCCCACAGGCCAACCTTCAATGATGACTTCCCCCACAAAATATTTAAAATATCACTATAAAGAAATGAGTAACAGTAACCACATCCTGTATTGATGCTGCACATAATGGTAAATGGATAAAATAAGAAAGAAGGACTGCAGAACAACTCTGTAACATCTCCATAATAACTATAAAGTTGTGATGTAGTTAAGCTATAATCAGATAATTTAAACTTCACTTTGAAAACTTAGTCAATCAGTAAAATT
>NW_008424139.1:0-319 GCF_000622305.1 Nannospalax galili | reverse complement strand
TCCAGAGGCAGAGGCATGCAGAGTTCAAGGCCAGCCTGGTCTACATAGTGTATTCCAGACCAGCTGGGGCTATAGGGAGACCTTGTCTCTAAAAGACAAAAAAAAAAAAAAGAAAGCATAAACACATTTAGAAAACTATGAGAGAGAGATATTGATTTGAATTTAAGGTGGGTATGGTGGCACGTGCCTGTAATCCTCACACTTGGAGAAGACAAGAGACGCAGAGTTCAAGTCCAGCCGAGGGGACACAGTTATCACCTGTCTAAAAAAAAAAAAAATCATCAAGGGCAGCTGGGCATGGCGGTGCACATCTTTAACC
>NW_008424138.1:0-320 GCF_000622305.1 Nannospalax galili | reverse complement strand
TCAGGGAGCCCAAGGTAGGAACTCAGGGCAGGAATCCGGAGGCAGGAGCTGAAGCACAGGCCATGGAGGATCAATGCTTACAGGCTTGCTCCCCTGGCCCCTGCTCACCTTGCTTTCTTACGCAACACAGGCCCACCTGCCCAGGGATGGAACCACCTACAGTGGGCTTGGCCCTCCCACATCACTCAACAATCAAGAAGACGCCCCCATAGACATGGCCAAAGGCCAGTTCTATGGAGGCAATTTCCCCAATTGAGACTCCCTCAACGCAGGTGTGTCAACTTGACACTAAAGCTATCCAGCACAATTGACCCCTTGTC
>NW_008424137.1:0-320 GCF_000622305.1 Nannospalax galili | reverse complement strand
CCCGTTAGTTCTGTGTAGTCATTGCCATTCTGAGGAGTTAAATCTTATTTTGTGATCTCAAGCCAGGGAATTCTGGGTGGTAAGTTGCTATTGCTTTTGATGGTAAAATTGTTTGCATTCCTTCATGCTTAACATCAGTAGAGCATAAAACAGGGGTGGGGATCCGAAAGCCATCGTAAAGGAAACTGGATCATAGAGAACATACCCTGACTCAGAGAAGGCAGCCCAAGAATCCAAGCAGGAACTTGATTCCAAACAGGCTAATGATCTTTAAAACTTGTCTGCCATCCAATCTGAAGTTGGTTATCATGGTATTAAAC
>NW_008424136.1:0-318 GCF_000622305.1 Nannospalax galili | reverse complement strand
CAGCATGGTTACAGTTGCCTTACATTTTTATACTAACAGAACAAAGAAAAGCCATAAATGTATCAAAGACACTGGAGGATACATTCAGTAGGCTGGTCGCAGGAAAGCAAGGGGTTTTTTTACAATAGGTCTCAGATGCTGTCTGATGACATTTATCCCTTTGATTGGTGAGACCAGGCAGTCTGCTAGGATAACACATTTTAATCTGTTAGAAGAAAACACTGGCAATAACCTACAAGTTACAGGTATAGGAAACGTTTTTTTAAAGGACATCAATTGCCCAGGAAACAATGTCAAGAATCAACAAATGGGACCTCA
>NW_008424135.1:0-320 GCF_000622305.1 Nannospalax galili | reverse complement strand
AATAGATCTGCTGATCTTTTGATTGCTACTCAAAAAACAAAAGATCCCATTTGGACTGATGAGGGAAAGCAGACCCTTCCCAGATGCTCAGTCAAAGAAAGATCTCTACTATGGTTACTGCTCAACATTCACTCATGATGCTTATGAAAGCAACCAAATAATGAAGTTGCAGATAGCTTGGTCCCAAGAACTAGAAACACATACAAGTCAAGAGACACAGTGCATGTGGGGCAGAATTTTTAACACCTTAATAGAGCATAAATAATCTCTAAGATTAAGCAATAAAGAAAAAGTCATGTTTAGGTACTCATTGTGCTAGT
>NW_008424134.1:0-320 GCF_000622305.1 Nannospalax galili | reverse complement strand
CCTGAAGAAATATTGGCAACTGATTGCTGCTAGGTGATGAAGAGCTATCTTCCTAAACCAAGGAACTTTACATAGACTGACTAGACCTCAGTGGAAGGACTTGCACTGGGGAATGTCCAGGGATGCTGACTTGACACAGTGGGCCTTAACATGGATGACAGACTGTGTGGGTTCTAGTGGGGAAGCTATGGGAATGTGCCAGCAGAAATGGGGTTACAAAAGTGATTAAGAATGTTTGACATATTATGTATACAATACACAAAAATTTAATTAAAACAAAAGATGTCAGTAAGAGTCAGTTAAATACTATATCTACTATT
>NW_008424133.1:0-320 GCF_000622305.1 Nannospalax galili | reverse complement strand
CACTAATATTTTTATATTTAAATAAATAAACTTCACGATACTTCAGATATTATATATGCCAACCATATAAGAAGTAAAATCTGGCTAAGGTACAACCACCAATCAGGCCCTTTGAAAATAAAAAATAGGGGTCTGGAGAGATGGTTCAGCAATTAAGAACACTTGCTGCTCTTCCAGAGGACTCAAGTTGGGTTCCCAGCACCCACATTGGGTGGTTTACAATCACCTGTAACTCTAGCTCCAAGGTTTCTGACACCCTCTCTGGCCTCTGTGGGCTCCCCAACAAACATGGCATTTACAAAGACACACACACACACACA
>NW_008424132.1:0-319 GCF_000622305.1 Nannospalax galili | reverse complement strand
CCTCTGCAAGAGAAGTCAGTGCTTTTAACTGCTGAGCCATCTCTCCAGCCCAAGGCTGCTTGCTTTGAACACTGCCATAACGTGACATAAAACAGCAGCTATGGGAAAGTGGCTCCTAAGCCCCCATCTAAGGATCTAGACAGTTAATGGAGGCTGAAGGATGGAGAGACATTTTTCTTCAGTGCTGTAGCCACTGGTAAGGTGCCCATGCTCCTGTTAACAGCCCCTCACCCATGTTCCTGTAAGAAACCCTAATTAAACTCACTGAAGCACAGAAAGAAAGAAAGAAAGAAAGAAAGAAAGAAAGAAAGAAAGAAAG
>NW_008424131.1:0-320 GCF_000622305.1 Nannospalax galili | reverse complement strand
AAGAGGTGGAAAGACTGTAAGAGTTAGGGTTGGTGAATGAACATAAGAAAAAACAGGATTTCAGGTCTCTGGGAACTTGCTTATATGAACTTGAAACCATGGTGACAGCATGCACAAGACCCACACTGACTCAATCAGACAAAATTCCAGCATAGAACTGGGGAAATGGGCAGCAGATCCCCAACCCTAGCCAAGGAACTATTGGCAATTGATTACTACAGGGTGAAGGAGAGGAGATCTTCTTTAAGTGAGTGACTCTACATAGGCTGACTAGACTCCAGTGGATGAATTTGTACTAAGGGACAGTGATACAAATGCAT
>NW_008424130.1:0-320 GCF_000622305.1 Nannospalax galili | reverse complement strand
TTGTGATGGTACATTGAGGCATTGTGATGTCACACTGGAGTATTGTGAAGATATATTTGAGAATTGTGGTGGGACATTGGGTCATTGTGATAACACAATGGGGATTTGAGGGCACCTTGAAACATTATGATGGCACTTTGGAGCATTGTGATGTGACATGAAAAATTGTATAGTGCCATATTATGGCATTGCGATGACCTATTTGAGCATTCTTATGGCACATTCAGCATGGTGATGACATGTTGCTGCGCTGTGATGACACATTGCTCTACTCTGATGGCACACTGCATTGTGATTACACAGTAGAGTGTTTTGATGTC
>NW_008424129.1:0-320 GCF_000622305.1 Nannospalax galili | reverse complement strand
ACATACACACATATACACATACACATATGGACATACATAGACATACACAAATATAAACATATATAGATATACACATATAGACATACACATATATATACATGCACACATATATACATACACAAATATAAACATATAGACATACACACAAGTACACACATACAAATATCATACACATATACACACACACAGAACTGGAAATACAGGGGAGGTAGGACAGGATCCTCGAAGGACATCTTAAGAAGAGTCTTTTTCTTAAAGATTTATTTATTTGTGTGTGTGTGTGTGTGTCTGTGTCTGTGTCTGTGTGTGTGTGTCTGCGT
>NW_008424128.1:0-320 GCF_000622305.1 Nannospalax galili | reverse complement strand
CTTAAAAATACATGCAAAGGAAGAACAGTAGTAAAAGCTTTAATCTCAACATTTATACCAATAAAATTGCTTTTCATGTCAATCATTAAACATTAAATATTAATGGAGCTCATTTTCAGATTGCCTGTACAAACTAGATCATCTTCATTCTCTGCAAACTATAAAAACTTTCCTGCTCTAGCTTCTTCCTTGGCATTGCCTGAGAGGTGGCTGACATCTCCTGCACGGCATCATGGCTACCCTCACACTTCTGGGGAAGCCCAAGATCATCAAAAAGAGGACCAAGAAGTTCATCCGGCACCAGTCTGACTGGTATGTCA
>NW_008424127.1:0-320 GCF_000622305.1 Nannospalax galili | reverse complement strand
AGCACATACAATGACACATAGCACTAACTTCATAATACTAAAAACGGCTATATTACTGGCTTATGTACCCACTATCCTATACTTTACATTTTTAATATAGGATTCATTTTGTTTTCCTTATTCAAAGAACTTTGCTCTAAAACTATGGTGTGCTATGCTGGCAGTAGCCTCATATATAATGTACTTACCATCTCTCTTGACTATATCTAGAGGCCTGTCAGGTGACTGACCTATACCACTGAGGCTTATATAAGCACACTTTGATGTTCACACAATGTTGAAATCACCTAACAATACATTTTTTCAAAACATATCCTCAT
>NW_008424126.1:0-320 GCF_000622305.1 Nannospalax galili | reverse complement strand
TGAGCAGAATTATAAGGGACAATTCTCCCCTGGTCATCTGCATATCACCTTTTAACACTATGAAAGTCACCCATCCACTGGCAGGGAGTTTCCAGCTTAGTCCAAGTTTGATTTCTCCCTCTTCTATGCTCACATCAAGCAGGGTCTTCAGCAATTAGGCCCCTCTGTCCGCTTCTGGTGTACAATCAACATATTGTTTCGGGGACCTCCAGGGTCCCCCCGGCCAACAGCTCATAGAAGGGCAACCTACCTCTGGCACTGGGATTTTCTTTAACAACCATATTGCTTCTGGAAGGGCTTTCTTCCATCCCCATAGGGTT
>NW_008424125.1:0-320 GCF_000622305.1 Nannospalax galili | reverse complement strand
AATTGTGGGCTGCTGTCATTTTAAAATTGTAATGGCATTTGCTTATGTTCTGATGATGCCCCAAACTTTTCATTCATTATCTTGATTCTGCCAAGTCTTCTAAAATTACCAGATGGCAGGGTTTTAAATTTGGAGGGACCCAGAGATCTCTCATGCCAACCTTCTCATTTTTAGAATGGGGAATGAATGCCAAGGTAAGAAAAATGACTGACTCATTTATTTCCAGCATTCTGTCACTGAGAGATAAAGCGATAAAAGACCAAGTTGACAGAAGGAATGCTGTCCCAAGCTTTTTGGACTAAAGGATCATGATTGGACAT
>NW_008424124.1:0-320 GCF_000622305.1 Nannospalax galili | reverse complement strand
TACAATATTGTATAACTATAATAATTCAACTGTAAACCTAAAATTTTACAGGAAATTGTTATTGAATATGTCAATGCCATTGCAATGAAATGCTTCTTCTAAGTGTGTGGTTATTAAATAATTTTAAAAAATCAACATACACTTTTTTTGCAGTGAACAATTTCTCAAGTATCATTTCTCAAAATGGTCTTGGGTAATGGAGATGCAGAGCTCAAACCATAATTGCACATTATAAGTTACTAGCTAGTCCATCTTGCTCTTACCTTGGTCAAGGTTCACTTCATACTTGCAGGCGACAATGTACTCACAACTCTTCACTT
>NW_008424123.1:0-320 GCF_000622305.1 Nannospalax galili | reverse complement strand
TTCTTTAAAATTCTTCTCTCCCCAGATACTGTCTTCAATGCAGTGGTGGGAAGTTGTATGAGGAGCCCGACTCCAGAGACACTGACTGAATAAACAATAAATACCATTTTCCTGAAGACCATTACAGTCAAGATGTTACAGGAGAGATTGTGTTTACCACAAGACTGAACATGGTTCCCCACTGCCTGTTCTGAATCACGCTCATGGTTGAACTTCCCATCAAAAGCACTCAGCCTAGGCAGCTGAATGCCTTTTTCTTGGAAGGTGGGGCTTTCTTTCTCATGTCATAGGAAAAGTAAAGAGAAGTTTATTTAAAAGCT
>NW_008424122.1:0-309 GCF_000622305.1 Nannospalax galili | reverse complement strand
GAGAGAGAGAGAGAGAGAGAGAGAGAGAGAGAGAGAGAGAAGGGAGAAAGGGCTTACATGTTCTAGGAGATCAAAGGACAACCTCATCAGAGAGTGCTCTCTCCTTACACCACATGTTCATCAACATTGAACTCAGATCACCAAGCTTGGTGGCAGGCACATTCACTAACTCTAAGTCAGCTCCCTGGCCATTTTTAACAACCTTATAACATTTATTTATTCATTTTTTTATTTGGTTGGTTGGTTTTTGTTTGTATTTCCCTGTAGGGTGTGTGTGTGTGTGTGTGTGTGTGTGTGTGTGTGTGTGTG
>NW_008424121.1:0-320 GCF_000622305.1 Nannospalax galili | reverse complement strand
TGCAATCAATGGTGAGAGTTCGGTCAAGTTGCTTAACTTCTGGTCTTCAGCAGACTCTTCTGGCAATCAGGGACCTACACTGGGCGGTTGCAAGGCTCTTGGAATGAAGCTATGAAGTTGTGCTATAACATACTATAGCTCAGAAGTGAAAAAGTTGATTCCATCTCTTGTCAACAACTGGCCCAGTCCTTGAAAACCTACCGTTTATTAGTTAGCAATAAAAAAATTACCCAAAGGTCCAATTTTTTCAGATGTTTTTATTACTGTGTATTAATTGTACTAAATAATGAATTTCACTGTGACATTTCCATACATTATAT
>NW_008424120.1:0-319 GCF_000622305.1 Nannospalax galili | reverse complement strand
CTGCAAGAACAGCCAGTGCTCTTAACCACTGACCATCTCTCCAGCTCCCAAGCCTAGCTTTTTAGTGGGTTCTGGGGATCCAAACTTGGTTCCTTGTGGTTGCAGTCTGCCATTTGGTCTGTTTGTTTGGCTATGCTGGGAATAAAGCCCAGGGCCTCACTAATACAAGATAAGAACTCTAGCACTAAGCTACACTCCCCATTCCCAGTGCTACCTTGATTAATTTTCCATATGTATTTTAGAACTGACTCAACAAGTGCCATGGAAACTCATTTTGGTATGTTAATTAGAACATGGAAGCTCATTTTGGTATGTTAAT
>NW_008424119.1:0-320 GCF_000622305.1 Nannospalax galili | reverse complement strand
GAATGGCCACTGTGCTGCTTGCCATGAATCCTGTGAGTAGCTTCCTAGGAAGTCTCTGTCAGGATCCAGAATTGGAATGAATTCCGTACCATGGTCAGAATCAGCTCTCTCTGGATAAAAATTGTCCTTCTTAAATCTAGTTCCTTTTTTGTATATTTGTGGTCCTATGTGGTAAGGGTAGGTGGAAGGACAGAATGATAGAAGTCCATTATGAATGGGAAAATCAATGCAAGTCTACTCTGACACTTGGAAACTCCTGTAATATGTAGGGCCTACTGATGGTGACCCATAGATGCCACCTCATGGAAAGAGATCTGATC
>NW_008424118.1:0-320 GCF_000622305.1 Nannospalax galili | reverse complement strand
CTATCGCTGCATGTGCCATTGTATTGTTTCATTGTACCATCACAATGCCAAACTATGAATTCTCAATGTTCCTTTGTGACATCGCAATACTCCAATGAGCCAATACAATCGCCCCCTGTGCCAATACGTTGCTCCAATATGCCATGAAAATGTTACAGTATGACTTCACAATGTTCCACTTTGACATCACAATGCTCCAAGGTGACATCACCATGCTCAAAGATTCCAATACTATTTCCCCATGTGTTATTATATTGCTTCAAGATGCCAACAACATCACAATGTGAAGTCTGAATGTTCTCTTGTGACATCAAAATGCT
>NW_008424117.1:0-320 GCF_000622305.1 Nannospalax galili | reverse complement strand
GCACTGTGATATCACATTGGAGCATTGTGGTGACACATTGGGGCATTGTTAAGGGATACTGAGCATTGTGATGACACACTGGGGCATTGTGATGGCACATTAAGCAAGGTGATGACACATCAGAGCATTGTGATGACATACTGGTGCTTTGTGATGTCACACTGAGAATTGTAACATCATGTTATATCATTCTGATGACACCTTGGAGCATTTTGTTGGGACATTGAGCATTGCAATGACACATTGAGGCATTGTGGTGGCACAGTGAAGCATTGTGATGTCAAATGAAACATTGTCATAGCACATTTGAGCATTGTGCT
>NW_008424116.1:0-320 GCF_000622305.1 Nannospalax galili | reverse complement strand
GGCGCAGGTCCCAAACTGGGAGTAGCGAACAGCGGGGGAGATGGAAGGGTCTCCAGCTAGCATTTTTAAACCTCTCTAGAAGTGCACTTTAGGCTCCTTTTAGGTATTTGAAGTAACTGGAGAAACTGATGGAAGTTAAAAAGTACCAGTGAGGCTTCCTCATGCAACAGTGTGACACACACAGAAGGCCACAACTGGCCGAAGTGTATAGAAGACACTGCACGGTGTGTTTCCCTGGATAGGACTCATATATTAAACCTCACCCACTCAGGGCTCAGAGGCCATTTTAGAAGAGGGGGCAGAAAGACTGTAAGAACCAA
>NW_008424115.1:0-320 GCF_000622305.1 Nannospalax galili | reverse complement strand
TATTGTGAGCTGTGCCCCCCAGGAGCCTGCCAGGAACCTAAAATTCCAGCCATTGTTCATGATAAGGGACTAAGGCAGGCATTCTTTAGCTATTTCATGATGGACAAGGATGATGGCAAAGAGGGACATGATCTCAAAAGGCTGGAAGGTTGGTCTGGGGTGCAGAATTAGGTGGGAGGGTGGTGTTAGGAGACCTGAAGAAAAATTCATTTAAAAGCATCTTGTTCACTGACCATTGGGACATTTCATTGATTCTTTGCTGAAAGAAGTTGAAAAGACATGGAATGATCATTATTATGAAGGGGATGGATATCAGTGGG
>NW_008424114.1:0-320 GCF_000622305.1 Nannospalax galili | reverse complement strand
ATGTAGACCAGGCTGTCCTTGAACTCACAGACATCGCCTGCCTTTACCTCCCAAGTATTGGGATAAAGGCATGCACCACCATGCCTGGCTTCTTTTACACAAAGAATAGCACAGTAGACATACTGTTCTGAACACTGCCTTTTTTCCTAATTCTTCATGTAACATCTTGAAGATTGCTTGATATTAATAAACATCTCCCTTTTAAAAATGGTTGTGTTAGCCAGATGGCTCAGTGGGTAAAGTGCTTGCCACCATGCCTGATGACCTGAGTTTGTTCTCCAGGATACATATGGATACATGATGAAGGAGAGAATCCCACC
>NW_008424113.1:0-320 GCF_000622305.1 Nannospalax galili | reverse complement strand
CTCCTTAGGGAGATTCTTATAGGTTGAGATACTATAAAATAGGAAATTGGATTCCCACCGTTTTCTGAAAACGGAAAGGATATTGCTTTGGGATTAATAAGAATTCTTTCAAAAGTAATATTTGTGGTGGTCCATGCCTGCAAACCCAGCTACTCTGGAGACTAAGGTAGGAGAATAGCTAGTTTAAGGCCAGCCTGGCCTGCAAATAGTTCTAACCAGCCTGGCTACTTAGGAAGATGCTGTCTCAAATGCTTTAAAAAGATCCAGGGATGTAATTCAGTATTAACAGAGTTTGCCTAGCATGCTCAAGCCCCTGGTTT
>NW_008424112.1:0-320 GCF_000622305.1 Nannospalax galili | reverse complement strand
ATAGTCATAAAAACAACATGGTACTGGCACAAAAATAAACCCATAGATCAACAGGACAAAATTGTAGACCCAAATATGAGTATATGCATTTTCAGCCACCTTGATATTTGACAAAAGGACCGAGAACATTCACTGGAGGAAAGTCAGCATCTTCTGCCAGTAGTCCTGGCACAACTGGATCTCTGCCTGTACAAGAATGAAACTAGACCCTAATCTTTCACCTCATACATAAGTCAACTCCAAATGGATCAAAGACTTCAATGTGAAACCTGAAACTCTCAAACTGTTAGACGAAAACATTGGCAATAAACTGTAAAATA
>NW_008424111.1:0-320 GCF_000622305.1 Nannospalax galili | reverse complement strand
GTCACAGTGGGCAGGTGACACGATCATGTAAACGTCAGAAGGGGCAGTTGAAAAGACCATCTGCACGTCAGAGGGGGCAGATGACACAACCATCAGCACATCAGTGTGGGCAGGTGACACGACCATCGGCACATTAGAGGGGGCAGGTGACACGACCATGTGCAAGTTAGAGGGGCCAAGTCACACGACTGTCTGCACGTCAGAGGTCAGGTGACACGATCATCTGCCCGTCAGACGGGGAAGGTGTCACGACCATCTTTATGGCAGGAAGCGCAGGTGACACGACCATCTGCATTTCAAAGAGGGCAGGTGACACGACC
>NW_008424110.1:0-320 GCF_000622305.1 Nannospalax galili | reverse complement strand
CACATGCTCTCTTTGACGTGCACATCGTCGTGTCACCTGCCATCTTTGATGTACACATAGTTGTGTCACCTGAACTCTCTTCCATAAAGATGGTCCTGTCACCTGCCCCCTCTGATGGGCAGTTGGTCGTTTCACCAGCCCCTCTGACGTGTAGATGGTCGTTTCACCTGCCCGGTTTGATGTGCAGATGGTCGTGTCTCCTGCCCCCATCTGATGTACAGATGGTATTGTCACCTCGCCCCTCAGACATGCAGATGGTCGTGTCACCCGCCCTGTCTGACGTGCACATGGTCCTGTCAACTGTCATCTTTGACGTGCAC
>NW_008424109.1:0-320 GCF_000622305.1 Nannospalax galili | reverse complement strand
AATATAATTCCTATGGATGGATTGCTTGGGTGCAGTGACATCAGTTTACATTCTCAATTTACTTTCTTCACATTAAACAGAAGGCACTCCAGGCTGTCATCTGATTTCTCTATCTAGGTAAATGGCTCTTATTCATGTCTTCCAGTCACAGAATAGTCACTGTTGTATTTAAGCACTGTGGTGCAAGTACCCAATGCGGTTCTCAAAACCCTATGACTTTTGCGTGAAGAGCCTGTATGTTTTACATATGTGTGTTCAGGTGCGTGCATGTGCAAAGGACTAGAAGTTAAATTGGAACTCTTAGAGGGCTGCTCTCCACC
>NW_008424108.1:0-320 GCF_000622305.1 Nannospalax galili | reverse complement strand
TTTTTTTATTTATGCACAAGTGTATGTGTCTGCTTCTCTGTATGGGCACTATATGTGTGCAAAGGTCATGGAGGATAGAAGAGAACATTGGATTTTTTGGAGCTGGAGTTGCAGGCAGTTGTGAGCTGACTTTTGTGGGTGCTGGGAACCAAACATGGATTCTCTGAAAAAGAAGCAAATGCCCTTCACTGCTGAGTCATCTCTCCAGACTCATAAAGTCTTTTTCTTAATTCATACAAATTGGACTAAGATACTGGTAACATTAATCCCTTTTTACTTGCTAATTAAAACTTACTCCCTAGGGCCAGTGATATGGTTTA
>NW_008424107.1:0-319 GCF_000622305.1 Nannospalax galili | reverse complement strand
TCTGACGTGCTGATTGTCATGTCACCAGGCCTCTCTGCCATAAAGATTGTCTTGTCACCTGCCCCCTCTGATGGGCAGATTGTCATGTCACCTGACCCTCTGACATGCAGACAGTCATGTCACCAGCCCCTTCTGACGTGCTGATGGTCGTGTCACCTGCCCACTCTGAGAAGGAGATTGTTGTGTCACCTGCCCCCTCTGCCGTAAAGACTGTCGTGTCACCTGCCCCCTCTGACGTGCAGATGGACGTGTCACCTGTAGCTCTTCTGTGCACATGGTCGTGTCACCTAATCTCTCTGGCGTGCACATGGTCGTGTCA
>NW_008424106.1:0-320 GCF_000622305.1 Nannospalax galili | reverse complement strand
TTATCACATCACCTCAGACTATACTACAGAGCCATAGTGACAAAGACCTTGTAATACTGGCATGAAAACAGATATGCATGCAAATAGAATATAATAGAAGGCTCATAACTCTGTGGGCACTTTATTTTTGACAAAAACCCCAAAAGCAAGCACTAGAAAAAGACAGCCTATTCAATCAATAGCTCTGAGTAAATTGGACAGCCATCTGTAGAAGAATGATATTATAGTCATATCTCTCTCCTGGCACAAAAACCATTTCAAACTGGATCAAACTCTTACTTGGAAACCAGCAACAGTGAACTTGCTAAAGTAAACATAGG
>NW_008424105.1:0-320 GCF_000622305.1 Nannospalax galili | reverse complement strand
TACCTGGCTGAGAATTTCCACAATCATTTTGTTAATATCTGGGTTTATATATATATATATATATATGGTGGAGGAGGGGTCTGAGGAAAAGAGGTTAGAAGACACCCAGCCAGAAGGAGTCTCTCCTTCCACGTTTTGGGTCTGGAGGATGGAATACAAATCTTCAGACTTGATAGCAGTCACCTTTACCTGCTGACCTATTGTTTGAGCTCGTAAAAAGTTTAATGGGGCAGGAGAGATGACTCAATAGTTAAAAGCACTTGCTGCTCTTGCAGAGGTCTCATGTTCGGTTCCCAAGACTCATATCTTGGCTATCAACC
>NW_008424104.1:0-320 GCF_000622305.1 Nannospalax galili | reverse complement strand
ATTTGGTTAGAGGGACATAAAGGACAGTTTTTGCTCCTTGCCCTCCTAGGCCAGCCACAATCGAGCAGGAACATTGACTCACCTTCATAGATGTAACTGGTAAAAGAAAGGAGCAAGGGGCTCCTCCCATGCCCATGTGACCCCTGAGGAACAGATTCTCAAACGGCCTTAAGATTAAAAGTGAATTGGTTTACCTGGACCAACTCTATGGTCTTAAACATCCCAAAGAATAGTATAACCAAAGGTTAAAGGGGTCAATATAATTCTTAAAGAGTCCATGTGAATAGCTAAAGGCTACATAACAGGAAACAATGCCAGAC
>NW_008424103.1:0-320 GCF_000622305.1 Nannospalax galili | reverse complement strand
TGCCCTCATTGCTCCCTCTGTGGTTTTGGTTTTATTCTTCCACTAAACATAGTTTCTTTTCTTTTTTTGTTGATTTTTTTGAGACAAGGTCTTAGTCTCTGGACCAGTCACGATAATCCTCTGACTTTGGCTTCTGAGTGCTGGGATTATAGGTGTGAATATGTGTTCTTTATACCCTTAATGTGTTTGTTATTAGTCAATATTAGTGTTTAAAAACCTGTGTTTGGCATTCTTTGAATTATTCATACGATCCAAACTATTATTAATACATGCACCATTAAGGATTAAGAAATATACTGTAAAATTCTATTAGAAAAAAA
>NW_008424102.1:0-320 GCF_000622305.1 Nannospalax galili | reverse complement strand
GACCAGTGAGGGTCTACTGTAGTGCTTTCTATTTTCCTGTCCTCTCCTCCAGGCCAGAGCCGGCCAAACCCACATAAGTCCCTAACACACATGCAGTAGTAACCCAGGGTTCAGTGACCTCCCTTTCTTTTGCCATGGGGGAGAGGGAAGCAGGAGGAGATGGAGGGATGGGGTATCTTTAAATTGCACTGGGCCCAACAGGTCCTGGTTGGCTTTGGTACCTCCCTCAGAACCCACATGGAGGCTAACAACTATCCCTAACTCCAGTGCCAGGGGTATCCAACACCCCCTTCTGACCTCCACAGACATTGCATAACACA
>NW_008424101.1:0-320 GCF_000622305.1 Nannospalax galili | reverse complement strand
GGAAGATTTGGGTCCACAGGAGAAGCTGATGTTTTGGCTGTCCCACTCAGACCTCACCATAGCCACTATCACAGCCACCCATGGCCACCACCACCATCATCATCACCATCATCATTATCATCATCATCACCATCATTATTATCACCATCACCATCACCACCATCACCATCATCATCATCATCACCATTATGACTACCATCACCATCATCATCATCATCATCGTCACCATCACTACCATCACCACCACCATCATCATCACCATCATCACCTCACCACCATCACCACCACCACCACCATCACTATCATCATCATCACCATTA
>NW_008424100.1:0-320 GCF_000622305.1 Nannospalax galili | reverse complement strand
CACAGAAATCCCCCTGCTTCTGCCTCCTGAGTGCTGGGATTAAAGGTGTGCACAACCATGCCCAGCAACTAGTTTTGAGTGTTCCTGAAAGAGTAAAGTCTCTTCAAGAGTATCAGGCTGATGTGCATACTGTCCCAAAATGTACAAATTATGATTCAACATACCCTAAATTGTTTGATGTTTACTCTTTGACCTTGAACCTGATTTGAACCTTTGGCAAGCTCCTTATATGAATATGTGTGAAGAACTTGGGAGTTTGAGCCTTGCCGTGAAGTTATCTTCAGACAACTATTACCCATTTGAAGGACAGTTCTTCACCC
>NW_008424099.1:0-320 GCF_000622305.1 Nannospalax galili | reverse complement strand
TACAATCCTACTGCTGAAGACATAACATTTTTGGTCACAGGACATGGGGGATTCAAGCTGGTACTGATCAGGAGTCTTGCTTCCAGTTGGCTAGCATTCATAGCACTGGGGAAAAGCCATCAGCAATCTTACCCAGCTGAGTACCCTGTGAGCTGCAATAATGACTGGCCTTGCAAGATACCTCACAGGCACGAATCATATGGGGGCAGCCAATCACAGAGGGAAGTACATTCCTGGATCTGTAAACCTGGCCAAGAATCCATGGCTGGGGAGCTCACAGGTCCACAGGGTGAACCTACTACTATTATTTTCCTAAATGA
>NW_008424098.1:0-320 GCF_000622305.1 Nannospalax galili | reverse complement strand
TAGTACTTGATAGAGATATGAGATTGGGATGTTAACATACTCATTTTGAAAACTTTTCTGAAGAAATTAGGAAGCTGTTACAGATGAAAGAGTGAGTTGGCAGACTGAGATGAGGGAGACAGAAGTGTGGTCTTCATCAGTAGGTGGCTTATTGATGATGCATGTTGACACTATAATTCACAGCTTTCCTGATGCAATGGAATATGACATAAAGGCGCAGAGAAAGGGTCACTCATGCCCTGACTCCAGACCTACATCTCACACACAGCGATGCCAGAGGAATTGAAATAGCCTACAAGTTGGTAATGTCACTCATCACT
>NW_008424097.1:0-320 GCF_000622305.1 Nannospalax galili | reverse complement strand
TATTAAGGTGTTAGGTAGGTTGTTACTTGGGACATTATTGTAAGGATGCAATCATTAGGTAGGTAGCTGCATAAGAAAATTACCATCCAGTGCTGAGAGCCACTAACTCTATTATTATAGTAGCTGTGGTGGTGTGAATGAGAAATGTCCCCAGAGGCTCAAGTATTTGAGTACTTGGTTCCTAGTTGGTGGCTCGGTTTGGGGAGGTTATTGAATTTTTAGCAAGTACACTTTTGCTGGAGGAAGTGTGTCACTGGGGGTGGGCTTTTAGGGCTCACAGTCTTGCCCCACTTTTGGTTCACTCTTCTCTGCTTTGTTTG
>NW_008424096.1:0-320 GCF_000622305.1 Nannospalax galili | reverse complement strand
AGAGTTGAGAGATGCATTAGTATTGTCTCTACCCCCTGTTCCACTATGTTCTGTGAGCCTTAGGCATAGAGGTTCCATTCCAGTTGTGTCACTTAGGGTTGGGCATCTCATAGACACTTATTCTCTGTGTCCTACCCATGGTATAACTCTGTACTAGATTTCATCTGCTGCAAAAAAGAAGCTTCTTTGATGAGTGGTGACAGGTACACTTGTCTGTAAACATAAGGATCCATATGACCATACAGTAAGAAATTACATTTGTCTAGGGATGTGACAGGAATTCATGACCTCTCCAGCTATGTATATTTGGTTATATTTAT
>NW_008424095.1:0-320 GCF_000622305.1 Nannospalax galili | reverse complement strand
CACCAGCTGCCCTAGACCAGCATCTTTCCTGGGCCCAGCTCCCAGGCCAGTTCAATCCCCAAATTCCTGAGGCCAAAATCTAGACCTCAGGAGAAAGCCTGAGATCAACTGATCCTCATCTGACTTGGGCCTCCTTGGGAACTCCTGAAGACAAAGCAATCTGGTCACTCCAATATAAAATTAAAAAAGAGAACCAGAACCTTAGAGGAACCAGCTTTTCATGTCCAAAAAGTAAACCACAAAAACACACAAAATTCACAAAAAGAAGAAGAGCTAAACTTGAAGGCTTGAGTCTCACACAAGAATCAGAAACTACAAAA
>NW_008424094.1:0-320 GCF_000622305.1 Nannospalax galili | reverse complement strand
GAGACACTGGGGCATTGTGAAAGGACATTCAGCATTCTGATGGCACATTGAGCATTGTGATGACACAATGGATCATTGTTATGGCACACTGAGCATTGTGATGACAGAGGAGGGTATTGGGAGGGGACACTGAGGATTGTGTCACATTGAGCATTGTGATGACACATTGGTACATTTTGATGGCCCAATAAGCATTGTAGTGGTATAATGGAGCATTTTGAAGACATATTGGAGCCTTTTAAAGGCTCATTGAGCATTGTGATGGCATAATTGGGGAATTGTGATGGCACAATGGGGATTTGAGGGCACATTGAAACATT
>NW_008424093.1:0-320 GCF_000622305.1 Nannospalax galili | reverse complement strand
TGGATTTCAGGATGGGGGTGTAATTTGGTGGCAGGGCCACTTATATTGCAATCACAGAGCCCTGGTTCTGCCCACTGCACTCTTACTTTTGGGTGGAGAAACCCAACAGGTATATCCCTAACTGTGTGGTTAAGGTAAGCCCCACCATTCATTTGTGGTGGGATTGTCACAGGCCTTTCCCCTCCATAGGATATGGTGGGGAGGGAACATCACCTCTATGGTGTTCTTTTCAGAAACTTAGTCCATACTGTAATGGCACCAGTATACTTATAGTCTCGGCATATAGGAGGCAGAGCAGGAGACTCTAACCCTAACCCTAA
>NW_008424092.1:0-320 GCF_000622305.1 Nannospalax galili | reverse complement strand
GAGATTAATCAAAATCTAATTTCTTATTTGATGTGTATGAGTGTTTTGCCTGCATGTATGTAAAGGTACCTGTGTATGCAGTGTCTGTGGAGGCCAGAAGAAGGCATTGGATCCCCTGGAACTGTAGGCCACCATGTGAGTGCTGGGGACTGAACGCAGGTCCTCTTCAAGAGCAGCCAGTGTTCTCTTACCTGCTGAGCCATCTCTGCAGTCCTGGCATTCAGTTTTTAAAGAAATAGTTATGCGATAAACCTTTTTATATTGCTTTAACAGTCCTTAAGTACTTTTTAATGCAAACTGTATACATTAAAATTTGAACT
>NW_008424091.1:0-320 GCF_000622305.1 Nannospalax galili | reverse complement strand
TTTTTTTTTCTGAAGCATTATATGACCTGCTCTGTGAAAGAAGTTCTTGTGTTAGGACCTGAAATCTGTTACAAATATTTACCACTGGGGAATGCAGGAGCATGGAGAAGTGCCAGCCAGACTAACTATAAAATTCACTGCACATTTTGGAACTAGTCACTCAGATCACACTGGGCTAAAATTCCTTTTTCTAATGAGATCATGCTGCCACATATTATTGGCCTTTTGTGCCATCAAATTATAAATTCCATACTTTTCCCTAGATAAAATATTTACTTTTAAATATCTGGATGAAAGCCTGCATCCCTTAACAACCACTG
>NW_008424090.1:0-320 GCF_000622305.1 Nannospalax galili | reverse complement strand
TGAGCCTCTCTAGACCCACAGTCCCCAAGCCATAGGTTCCAACCCCAAAGAGGGCCCCTAGGCTGCACCCTACCACAGCCCAACCTGACAGTGGTCCCTAGGCTGCATCCACCATGGCCCAATACCAGAGAGGTTCTGAGTCTACACCCACCCCTCCCACGCATGAGCTCACCCTTAGAACTCCTCCCTAGTTCTCCAACCCCCTCACTGGGTTACCTGCAGGACATGTATCTTCCCTACAACCTAAATCTCTTCCCATGTGCCCTGGGTGTGCTGTGGAGGGAAGCCAGTCTGACCTTCCCGTCATCCCTTCCTGATCC
>NW_008424089.1:0-320 GCF_000622305.1 Nannospalax galili | reverse complement strand
CATCTGACTTGGGCCTCTGTGGGAACTCCTGAGCAGCAGGACGAAAGCCATATGGTACCTCTAGTATAAAATCAAAGGAGAAAACCTGAAACCTAGACCAAATAGCTCTTTGAGCCCAACAAGTAAGCCACAAAGGCACAGAAAGTTTACATGGAAGCAGACCGAAACTTGACAAAGGAGGGCGTGGGTCTCACACAAGAATCAGAAAATACAAAAGAAATTCACATGGCAAAGTCACAGTGAAAAAGTAATAACATGAAAAACCCAAATAATATATCCCCACCAGGTACCAATAGTCCTGTAGAGGAGTACAATGAGAA
>NW_008424088.1:0-320 GCF_000622305.1 Nannospalax galili | reverse complement strand
TGGCACATACATTCTAAGTTTTCTAAATTGACAACAGTAATATTCTCCTCCAGAAACAAATTCATTCCCTGTCTAAAAGGAGAGCAAACAAACATGTTTCTCTGTGTTAGAAATACCTCCAGGCTTAAATTCAGAGCAATAGCATCTCTGATCAAAGACGGGAGGGAAGGACTTTGCATCAACTTGAGGCCCTTCTAGGGGATGCATCAATTTAGGAAACACTGATGAATGTGAAACTTCAAAGGAGAAATCACGGAAATTTATTTAATGCATCGTTACTCTCCTTCATATTACAGAGCTAAAAATATCTAGGACAGGGT
>NW_008424087.1:0-320 GCF_000622305.1 Nannospalax galili | reverse complement strand
ATAGCCTGGTGTGTCTATGTAAGAAAGATCGGGGGCTGGAGATGGGGCTCGGCTGATAGACTGCAGCCTAGCATGTGCAAAGCCCTGGGTTCCATTTTGATCACCATACAAAGAGGGCATGGTGGCTCACTCCTGTAATCCCAGCACTCCTGAGGTGGAAGCAGGAGGATCAGAAGTTCAAGGCCAGCTTCAGCTACATGGCAAGTCTAAGGCCAGCCTGGGCTACAGGAGTTCCCATCTCAAAAACAACAAAGTAATAAATGTGTAAAGAACACATACAACCCCTCAACCCAGAGATGGTTAGAACCCCAATTTCTCTC
>NW_008424086.1:0-320 GCF_000622305.1 Nannospalax galili | reverse complement strand
ATAGGTTAATGCTGTTGTAATGAAATGCTTCTTCTAATAAACAAAAAATAATAATGAACTCCTGGGTCTGGGGAGATGGCTAAGCATTAAGAGCACTGGTTGCTCTTGCAGAGGATCCATGTGGTGGCTAATAACTGTTGGTAACTCCAGTTCCAGGGGATCTGACATGCCTTCTGATCTTGGGGCATTGCACCACATGGGTGCTCTTTCATGCATGCAGGCAGTGCACTCACACACATTGTGAACTCCTTTGCATCTTGCTTGACTGGCATGGAAGTTTCTTTTCATTCTTGGGGTGCTGGGGAGTGTCCTTGTGTGTT
>NW_008424085.1:0-320 GCF_000622305.1 Nannospalax galili | reverse complement strand
CCAAGTTTTGGAGACTAAGAGACTGTAGATTATAGGCCTCCTATATGGAACCTCACCCATCCACCACCGCTCAGGGACCATTGTGGAAGAGGAGTCAGAAAGATTGTAAGAGCTAGGGCTGTTTCATGGACATATGAGGTGGAGGCTTCTAGGCCAATGTAGAGTTGCTCATGTGAGCCTGCAGTGGCGTCCATCGTGGGACCCATGTCAGCTCAATTAAACAAGGGCCCAAAGAGAAGATGAGAAATAGGTAGCAGGTCAGCACTAGATCGAGAATTATTTGAAACTGCTTGCTGAGGGATGAGGGAGAGTATGAGTTA
>NW_008424084.1:0-320 GCF_000622305.1 Nannospalax galili | reverse complement strand
ATAGTTAATAGGCAAACATCCTTGAGGCACTTTCCCTTTTAAGACTATGCAAATAGGAGTAGTATCAGACATTTCCTCATAATCTAATGTAGTTGAAGTCATATGAGTAGTTCTAAAATCTTTAGAACCACCCAATAACTGGCTGTTATTAGTCACTATTTTAACTTGTGATTTATCTCCCCATCCCACTGGGTGTAGGAGAGGAGGATTGGGAACATAAGCCAAATAAAATTCCCCAGATGCAACAGCTACCTATACAGTCAAAACTGCCAGAATAGCAAGAAATATATATATATATATATATATATAGTGATTGGTTG
>NW_008424083.1:0-320 GCF_000622305.1 Nannospalax galili | reverse complement strand
AATGTCTGGAGAGCAGATGTCCAATTCTATTTGTCAGTTACCCCCAGTACAGCAACATGCCAGGTATTTTCTTGATTCATTGTAGATGAGTTAGTTTATATTCAGTTTACATTTATTGCTATGTGTTCCATTGCATTGTGGTTTCAGAAGTGAATTAACCACATGTACTATTTGGGGTTTTACTGTTACTCAAGGTACCTTGCTGTGTATTATAAATGGTAGTAAGACCACGGAGCAGCAACAACCATATTTCTTTTTTTGGCCTTATTTTTGTATTTTAAAAACTTCTTTATTTAATGGGGCTGGAGAGATGGCTCAGC
>NW_008424082.1:0-320 GCF_000622305.1 Nannospalax galili | reverse complement strand
CTATACAGACAAGGAAAACCTTGAACATCTTGATCATCCTGCTTCCTCTTCCTAAGTGGTGGGATTAAGGATATATGCCATCATTCCTTGGTATATAAGAAAACACAAACAGTGAAAGCAAAGTTCATAGTCACTTCACAGTTTACCCAACATTCTCCACATCATTCACTTATGAACCATATAGATGATAAACACAATGCTATTTTCTTTTCTGTCCATTAGACATTGGATGCTTAACTTAGTATATGGAGTGCACAGGCAAACTGTTTATGTTAAGAAATAATTTTAAAATGAATCTTAAGCAAAGTTCTTAAGAACTT
>NW_008424081.1:0-320 GCF_000622305.1 Nannospalax galili | reverse complement strand
TGGGTATGGAACAGTCACTGCAATCATGAACTCATAGTAGCTGTGGTGATCTGCACTGGACCTGCACAAGACTGGCCTTGTCAACAGTCAGTCATGGATGGGTGAGGGGCTCATGGGGCCCTGCCTCTCCCTGCTGAACTATTGGCTACTGATAAATTCTGGGAGAAGGGGAGTCATTGTCTTAAGCTGTGGACCAACTGATGAACCCATTAGACTCCAATGGATAATTCCAAACGCATGGTCACACAAACGGTCCTCAGTGGGCCATCAAACTCAGTGGGTTACAAAGCAAAAAGACATGATATGGGAAAGGGATTTGT
>NW_008424080.1:0-320 GCF_000622305.1 Nannospalax galili | reverse complement strand
TCACACCTGGATAAGACTGGTGATATCTTTTCTCCCCCAGCAGCTTGCCTAGCACCTTCCAGTACTATCAAAGCTCACCAGCAGAGAGGAAGGTCCCTAGTCTATACTAAATTGACTTTTATGTGTCCTGTGACTAAAGTGTTTAGTGTCTTCAGCAACACAGTTTTCCCATCAAGTTCTAGTGGGCAATAATAGATTGTGTCGTTTTAGAGGTCTGCAGCACACCACTGACAAACACTCAGTTTGAGTATTCTATAGGAATTAATTCTTTTAAAACTGGGATTCTCATATTTCTGATTTTCATATAAAATTAATTTTTT
>NW_008424079.1:0-320 GCF_000622305.1 Nannospalax galili | reverse complement strand
CCGTGGTTTTCTCTAAGTATTAATAAATAGTGCATTTCATTTTTTTAAAGAAAATTAGATACTACATTCATTGTAGTTCATACTAATTAATGAAAATTCTTATACAAAATAAAAAGGTTCACAGCAGAAATATCTCCAATGCTTTTGTTATGACTTAACCATGAAAATGCCTCAAGTGTTGGTCCTTTCACTGGCTGGTAATAACTGATTGAGGCATCACACCATTGTCAGCGCCCAGAAGTCCAGACACAACTGAGCCTTATTGGACATCCTCCTGATAGAGCTCCAGGCTAGATGAGGGATGCTGCTTCACTAATTTG
>NW_008424078.1:0-320 GCF_000622305.1 Nannospalax galili | reverse complement strand
GACTTCTGCTAGACCATGGATCATTAGCTGGATTACTAATAATGATCATTAGCTGGATTACTATTAGTGATGAAAACTTTTGTAACCAAGCTAAATTTACAGTGATCTGTAAAGGGTTTGGTTAAGGATGTGATAGTTAAACTGGTAGGTCAGGAATAATGGTCCAGCTGCAGTAGTTTGGGTTACTTCATAATGAACATTTGTTGGATGGCCTCAGTGTGTATGTGTCCTGAGGTTTTAGCAGAGTGCTATAATTATTGAGTCTTGTACATGCTTTCTAAAGATATAAAACCTAAAACAAACCAGGGTTCAGATAGACA
>NW_008424077.1:0-320 GCF_000622305.1 Nannospalax galili | reverse complement strand
GACCCAAAAGATTGATGCCTGGTGGCATACAGGGGACTACAGGATTATCCTACCAAGTAACCTACCCAGAGACCTTCTCAATCACATCCATCGGACCACCCACCTGGGCACTCAAAAGACAGATCTCCTAAGAAACGCTCACCTCAAGGTTCTGAACCTCCGCTCACATGTTGATTCAATTGCCTCCAAATGTCTTAGCTTCAGGCTGACAAATGCAGAGAACCTTCCCAAAGAAGAGGGGACCCGGTTAAGAGGCTACAAGGCCGGAGCCACTGGGAAATGGACTTCACAGAGATAAAACCTGGCAAATATGGTTACAA
>NW_008424076.1:0-320 GCF_000622305.1 Nannospalax galili | reverse complement strand
TTTTGCTTTAGGCTAAGCATGTGTCTAATAAGTTTTGCTTTAGGCTAGGCATGAATCTAATAATTGAAGACCTTTCTTGGTATCCATTTCGGGCCTGGGAAGCATATGTCCTGCTGCCTTGTATATCCCAGGTTGAGAAGTCAGACCCACGCAGCAAGGCTGTGCTTCAAGCCCCATGGCAGCGGCTTGTATCATCAGAACTCCCCATGCCTGAGTTCTGTGGGCCCAGAAAGCCAGGAGGAAAGATGTCAGAGGAACTTATGGACAGATCTGTGGCCATAGCTGGTGCCCTTTAGGGACTTAGGGGTGGGGAATATTGG
>NW_008424075.1:0-320 GCF_000622305.1 Nannospalax galili | reverse complement strand
GGGCTGGGAAGAAAGAGGTTCAAATCTCGGTGTGCAGCTGCGAGACTGGTAGACAGATGGGACTGAAATAAAAAGTCTCCCAGTGACAAAAGACAGGCAGCTGAGTAAATTTCAGTGCTCTCCTTTAATACATGCAAGTTAATTGGCCTGGGATTAGTCTGCACTGTGCTCCTGTGAACACTTGGTAGAAATATTGCATTACTTTGCAGCTGATCTTACCAACCTCCAGTCATTCAAACGAAAATAGAATCCCTTCAGTGAATAATAAATCAATAAATAAAATCATCAGGCTGTCACATGAAGGGGACAAGTAGAGGGAA
>NW_008424074.1:0-320 GCF_000622305.1 Nannospalax galili | reverse complement strand
TAACAATGAACCAATGAGTCATCACAATGCTCAATGTTCCTTCACAATTCCTCAAAGTGCTATCACAATGTTCTAATGTGAAATCACAATGCTCTAATGTGACTTCACAATGCTGCAAGGTGTTAAGGATTCAATGTGCCATGACAATGCACAAACGTGTCATCGCAATGCTCCAATTTGTCATCACCATGCTCAATGTGCCACCACAATGCTCCAATATGTCTTCAAACTACTTCATTTTGACATCACAGTTCTCAGTTTGCCATAAAAATGAACCAATGAGTCATCACAATGCTCAATGTTCCTTCACAATTCCCCAA
>NW_008424073.1:0-320 GCF_000622305.1 Nannospalax galili | reverse complement strand
ATTCAGAAACCTAGAACTAATTATGGCAAACAAATAAACAGCTAAAAGAATCTATAAACAAGATGGAATATCAATTTCCATATATCATAAAACATACTGCAAGAAAAGATGGGTAGAAGAGATAAAATGATCAGTACATATTAAGAGAAAGAAATTTTTATAGAGAACAATTGTAAATTTTTTGTACGTAATATTACGATTCCTACTTTTATAATAAAAAATCAAGTAAAAAAACCCTGAAAATTGATTCTGATATAATAACAGTTAGTAATGTCAGTCCACCACCTTAAACTATAGAATCATTTCCCAAATTTGGGGGG
>NW_008424072.1:0-319 GCF_000622305.1 Nannospalax galili | reverse complement strand
GACCCTGTCTAAAAAAAAAAAAAAAAAAAGCTGCCTGTCACATGAAACACCATGGGCAGAAACAGTCTTGAGAATGAAGTCTCCTGGGCTGGGGGGTGCAGCTCAGTGGGAGAGCACTTGCTTAGCATGTGCAAGGCCCTGGGTTTGATCTCTAGCACTATTTTAAACTTTTTTTTTTTTTAATGTGTATGTGTATATTGCCTGCATGTAGGTAAGCGCACCCATGTTGTGCAATGCCTGAGGACGACAGAAGAGGCTCTCTGATCCTCTGGGACTGTAGTTACAGACAGTTGTTAGCTGCCATGTGGGTGCTGGGATT
>NW_008424071.1:0-320 GCF_000622305.1 Nannospalax galili | reverse complement strand
ATATTGGAGCATTTTAATCGCACATTGGGAACTGTGATGGCACATTGGGGTACTCTGAGTTCACATTGAGCATTGTGATGGCACCTTGAGCATGGTTATGACACACTTTAGCATGGTGAAGTTTCATTGAGCATGGAGACATCACATCGGAGCATTGTGATGACATATTGGAGCATTGTGATCACACATGAGGGCATGCAGTGGTATACTGAACATTGTTATGACACATTGGAGTATTGTGATGGCACCTGAGAACTGTGATGTGATGATGGAGCATTGTGATGACACATTTGAGAATTGTGATTTCACACTGGAGCATA
>NW_008424070.1:0-320 GCF_000622305.1 Nannospalax galili | reverse complement strand
AGGCTGAGGCAGAAGGATTACCACAACTTTTAAGGTCAACCTAGGCTACAGAGTGAGTTTTGGGTCAGTCAGGGATACATAGCAAGACCCTATTTTGAAGAAAAAAATTTGTTTTGGGTCTCTAGCCTGTGAATGTCACGTTGTCAACTACTACAGAGTTGGCGAGTAGGTCCTGCAGAAAGACTTAACTGTTCCAGTCTCCTTTACAAACCAGGGGGCCTGGTTACAAGAGTACAAATAAAGCTGACCAGCACCTACAACATCAACTTTATTTTTTAATCTGAAAGTATCTTGGGAAAGTTTTACCAAAAAAAAAAAAA
>NW_008424069.1:0-320 GCF_000622305.1 Nannospalax galili | reverse complement strand
CCTGCCTGTGTGTAAGTCCACCCATGTTGTGCTATGCCTGCAGAGGTCAGATAAGAGGGCTTTGGATCACCTGGAACTCGAGCCATGTAGGTGCTGAGAATAGAACCTGCGTCCTGTACAAGAGCAGCCAGTGCTCTTAAACACGGTACCATCTCTCCTGTCCTTAATGCTCTCTTCTGACCTCCGTAGTCATTGCAAGACACCAGTGCACTTAAATACATGCAGACAATATATTGATACACATAAATAAAATCTACTGTAAAAGTACATAAGTTCTGTTTTGCGTATGGTGAGTTTGGATTGGAATGTGTGACTGAGAA
>NW_008424068.1:0-320 GCF_000622305.1 Nannospalax galili | reverse complement strand
CATTGTGATGGCACAATGGAGCATTGTGAAGACATACTGGAGCATTGTGATATCACATTGCGGAATTGTGAAGACATATTAGAGCATTGTGCTGTCACAATGGGCATTTTGATGACATATTGGAGCATTGTAATGTCAAAGAGGGACATTGTGAACACATATTGGAGCATTGTGATGGCCTGTTGAATATTGTTCTGGTACATTGGGGCATTGTGATGGCCAATAGGGACTTTGGGATGACGCATTGGTGCACTGTTATGACATATTGCGCATTGGGATGGCACATTTGAGCATTGTGGTGACACACTGGTGCATTGATA
>NW_008424067.1:0-319 GCF_000622305.1 Nannospalax galili | reverse complement strand
TACTTTCTGTTTAGTGACGTATCCTTAGTTATTCCTTGGTTACTCCAGATCGGATTCCTATATAAGATGGCACTGGTACATAAGCCTCTGCATCTGCTGAGTCTTGATTTCTATCCATCGGGGTCCCTAAGCCCTTCAGGCTCGGACTGTGGTCACTGCACCGTGGCAATGGGCTAAGGAACTAAACAGACAGTTCTCAAAAGAAGAAATAAAGATGGCCAAGAAGCATCTTAAAAGTGGTCAACAGACTATCCTCAGGCCTCTTGGAGTAAGTCTACAGCGCAGCTCTCCGCACCGGGACTCCCTAAGCCACATTCAC
>NW_008424066.1:0-320 GCF_000622305.1 Nannospalax galili | reverse complement strand
ATGGCTCAGTGGTTAAGAGCACTGGCTGTTCTTCCGGAGGACCTGGGTTTGGTTACCAGCACCTACATGGTGGCTAACAACTGTCTGTAACTTCAGTTCCAGGGTATCTGATGTCCTCTTCTGGCCTCTGTGGGCATTGCACGCATATGGTGTGCTTACATACATGCAGACAAAATACTCATACACATGAAATTAAAAAATAACTAATAAAAAAATTGAGTCCAAAAATAAAAACTGTAATATTATGGCCAGTTGATTTTTGACGAAGGAGCAAAGGCAATTCAATAGGGAAGAGAATAGATTATTTAAGTAATTTTTTT
>NW_008424065.1:0-320 GCF_000622305.1 Nannospalax galili | reverse complement strand
ACACACACACACACACACACATCAAATAAATAAATCTTTAAAAAAATAAACAAATTGAAAAGCAATAAAAGAAGATACCCAAAGTCAGGCTCTGGTATCCACACATGCAAGCCTGACAAACACACCCACAGACATGGGAACACACAGTCATACACCACACATACACAGATGCACATACACAAAATAAATCTATATAGACATCCAAAATGCAAACACAGCCTAGAGAAGTCATGTGAAGAGACCCCTGTGTGGATGCTGAAGGGCGGATCACCAGTTCTTTGGTTGGTTTAGATAGTAAATGTTCTACTTTGCATTGCTGT
>NW_008424064.1:0-320 GCF_000622305.1 Nannospalax galili | reverse complement strand
GCTACCAGTGCTTCTTAAGGAAAGCTTAGTTTAGCCTGATTCCAAAGGATGGAAACCATGTGATTCTATCAGTTTACGTAAGGAGGTGAGGCAGGTACGTTCCCAACACCTTAGTAGAAATTCTTGATTTTTTTTTGGCAACGTGGGCCACTCAAAGGCAGGAAAGCTGAAATTTCTATGGGGTCTCCATATTGAACTCTTTCTGTCTGAGCATCTACAGTGACAGCAGACAGTGTAGCGGCCTATTTTGTTTTCTGAGGTCCTTCTATCTCTTGCTATGTTGGCAGGTGAAGTGAATTCTCAGTGAACTGAAAGCAAGT
>NW_008424063.1:0-320 GCF_000622305.1 Nannospalax galili | reverse complement strand
CCCCCCTTTTCTAGAGATGCTGGGAATAGGTGATATTCATCAGCTAGAGATAGAGATAACACATGCACCGGCTTCAGAGGCTGTCCCTCTGAGTCCATGACTTTTATTCCTTGAGGCTGAAAATGGATACACGCCCCGATCTTGGTGCGCAATTCTCTACCCAGCAGTGGTGCAGGGCTCTCAGGCACAACCAGGTTAGTGGGCCATCTTGTAGCCGCCTGGAGACCGGTCATTAGAGTCTGGCGGTATACCCGCAGATGCTCCCTACCTTCTGCCGTCTCAAAATCCCAATTCGGGAGTGTGAGGGGGAATGCCTCATC
>NW_008424062.1:0-320 GCF_000622305.1 Nannospalax galili | reverse complement strand
CCAGGGTTGGTGCATAAGGAAAGAGATACATCCAGGTGTCTGGCAATTGCTCACATGAATTTGTAGCAATGTCAACAGCTTGCACAAGACCTATGTAGAATTAATCAGACAAAAACCCAGCATATAACTGTGGAAATGGGCAACAGGTTCCAATCTTAGCTGAGGAACTATTGGCAACTGATTATGGATGAGTGAGGGAGAGTTGATCTTCTTTAGGGGAGTGATTCTAGATACGTTGACTAGCCTCCTGTAGATTTACTTGCACCGAGGGACATCTGTGTACAAATGTTTGACCAGATAGAGTGTAACATGTATGACAT
>NW_008424061.1:0-318 GCF_000622305.1 Nannospalax galili | reverse complement strand
AAGTTTCAGGCCAGCTGGGGCTACAGGGAGACCCTGTCTCAAAAAGACCAGGTTTTGAGTAAGTGATTTTTGGCTACAAGGACCTCTATCGAATGGGGTAATGTTCTAACTAGGGTTGTAACTAGGAAAGGTATTTCAAATAAAGCATTTCAGTAAACATTGGTACCAAAGACAATATTCAAAAGGATGACATGTTCATAGAATGAATCTCCTAATTAATCTGAGAAAAAAACAAACCTGAAATATCACTAGATCAGCTTCCTGTACCTTCTTCTGCTCCTCAAGGATGTCACTGGTCAGAGCCTTCTTCTTGCAGGC
>NW_008424060.1:0-320 GCF_000622305.1 Nannospalax galili | reverse complement strand
GGGAGACATCCTGGACCCAACTGATAGGGATTGGATCCCATTTGTAACTTTGGAAGGGAAATGCGGGTCACGCTCGCAGAACGGCGAGAGGCCAACATCCCACTTTCAGTTCTTGTTTAAAGCGTCAGGGAGTATTGTTTTGTCAGTGTGTGTCTCTGCATTTTCTGTGATATTTGTGACTTACCTAGTTATAGATATGGGACAAAGTCAAGTAACACATTTAAGTCTTTTCCAGGATAATTTTTCTCACTTCACAAAGAAGGGTAGAAGACAAGGGCTAAAAGTGAAGAAAGGCAAACTCTTTGTCCTTTGCAGGAATG
>NW_008424059.1:0-321 GCF_000622305.1 Nannospalax galili | reverse complement strand
CACTGGCTGCTCTTACAGGGGACCTGCGTTCAATCCTAGCACCCACATGGCAGCTTACAACCACTTATACCTCCAGTTCAAAAGGATGCATCACCCTCTTCTGGCCTCTGAGGGTACTACATGCACCTGGTGCACGTACAAACATACATACAGGTAAGCACTCATACACATAAAATAAAAACAAAAGAAATCTTTTTTAAATAGTTAAGGCCAGGTGTGGTGGCGCAAACCTTTGATCCAAAGCACTCGGGAGCCAGAGGCAGATGGATCTGTGTGAGTTCCAGGCCAGACTGGTCTACATAGCAAGTTCGGGCCAGCTGG
>NW_008424058.1:0-320 GCF_000622305.1 Nannospalax galili | reverse complement strand
CTGAGGCAAGAGAATCTAGTTTGAGAATAGCCTGGACTACATAGTGATTTCCAGGTCAGTCTAGGGCTAAATAGTGAGATCCTTGTCTAAAAAAGCAAAACAAAACAGAATCAGAAAATCAATTAAAAAGAATTCCTCCATAATGGATAATAAGCCTCTTGAAAACCAGAGCTTTAAATGTTTTTTGTTTTCAACATTGTTCTTCAGGTTGTCAGCTGAAAATCATTATACATCAAGCAGTCTATGATTTTGGCATATGTCTCAAAAACGTTTGAAGATCTGAGTGACATTGCTCTAACAAACTTCCAATCTTATCTATC
>NW_008424057.1:0-320 GCF_000622305.1 Nannospalax galili | reverse complement strand
GGAAGGAGTGTCCCATTTGTGGGTAAACATTCCACAGACACTTTTCCTCCATACTTTGACCAATTGTGAATTTCTGCAGTAACCACCATCCACAACACACAGAAACTTTTCTAACAAAAGTCTGAGAGCTGCACTAATCTATGGATATAGAGATATCTGCTAAATACATATATAACTTTTAAAAATTTAATTTTTATTTTATATATCTGAGCATTATGCCTGCATGCATGTAAGTGTACCCATGTCATGCAATGCCTGAAGAGGTCCGAAGAGGGCATTGGATTCCTTGGAACTGGAGTTGTAGACAGATGTTAGCCACC
>NW_008424056.1:0-320 GCF_000622305.1 Nannospalax galili | reverse complement strand
ATAGCGGGTCCTTTAGGGTAGAAACCTGTTTTGCCTAGTTCCATTCGGTACTGTGCTAGCCAAGGGCAGAGGAGGTCTTGATTGTGTGGCTGGAGGGAGGAGGAAGGAGAAGGAGGAAGAGGAGAGGAAGGAGGCTTACAAGACCTAGGAAATAAATAAAACTAAAGCGGTCTAGGTAGCTTCTGAATGTTACAAGATTCCCTCCCCAAGGTTATACAAACAGTAAGAATTGTGTTTGAGAAAAGATCGTGTGGAAACCGCCTGCAAGTTCTTCATGGTGCTCCAAGGATGCAGCTCTCCTGAGTGCACATCCACGCTGG
>NW_008424055.1:0-320 GCF_000622305.1 Nannospalax galili | reverse complement strand
TGTGTGTGTGTGTGTGTGTGTCTATATGTATGATACGATATATGTGTGGGTGCCAGTACAGGCCAGAAGAGAGCATCAGATCCTCTGGCGGTGGAGTTATAGAAGATTGTAGGCTGTTTGACATAGATGCTGGGAACTGAACTTGGTTCCTCTGGAAGAGCAGCTACTGTTCTTAACTGTTGAACCACTCCTCCAGCCCTGGGCCTACATTTCTATGTGACTTGGCCCTTCCTTCCTGCAGTATTCAATATCCTTACTTTCTGTTGTGCTTTTAGTATTTTAACTATAATATGCAGTGTTTTCTATAGGCCTCTTTTGCC
>NW_008424054.1:0-320 GCF_000622305.1 Nannospalax galili | reverse complement strand
TTAGCTACATGCAGGCAATACACACATACACATAATATAAAAATAATAAATAAATAAGATATTAACAAAAAAAGACACCAATCATAAAGATTAGGGCCAACCTGATGGGTTCATTAAACCTAACTCCTTTGAACCTAACTCCTTCTTTGAAGGTTCTGTCTCCAAATACAGTCACCCAGGGGCTAAAGTGTCAACACAGAAATTTGGGGTTGTCCTGGTGATATAATTCAGCCCCTGACACCTACCGTTAAACATTTTTATTTTATGTGGATGATTGTTTTGCCTGCATGCATGTAGGTGCGCCGTGTGTGTGAGGCCCA
>NW_008424053.1:0-320 GCF_000622305.1 Nannospalax galili | reverse complement strand
ATGGGGGCCTGGGGGTCTACCGCGGTACCTTAGGCCCAACCGAGTTGCCCCAGCTATCTTTCCGAGGCAGCCGTAGTTCCCTTCAGAGTCTTCAGCATGGAGGATGAGTCATTGGTGCCCGGTGAGTGGAGCCGCGGCTGTGGCTGCTGACCCGGAGGGAGGGTCCGTGGGCGGCCAGGCCCCGCCTCCAGGCCGGCCCAGTCAGGTGCAGGCCAGAGCCTGAGCCCCTAGACTGAGGCGGCAGTTTTAGGCGCGCCTTAGCGAGTAACTGAAAGAAGATGGGACTGGAAGGGAGGGACAGGGACCGAAGGGAGTAGGGT
>NW_008424052.1:0-320 GCF_000622305.1 Nannospalax galili | reverse complement strand
AAATTTTACTAGTTACTTTTCTGTTGCTGTGATGAGACACCATGACCAAGGAAACTTATGAAAAGAAGAGTTTATTTGAGCTTATGTTTCCAGGGGAATTTGAGTCCGTCTTGGCAGGGAAGCATGGTGGCAGGAGGTGGCAAGAGCAACAGAAAAGAGCAGAGGTACACATCTTCAAGCAGACACAGGAAGCAGAGAGCAAAGCTTAAGAACGCTCTAAGCCCACCTGCAGTGACATGCTTCCTCCAGTATGCTCACATCTTCTAAGGCCTCCTAAAACAGTGCCACCAATTGGGGACAAAGTGTCCAAATACTTGAAG
>NW_008424051.1:0-319 GCF_000622305.1 Nannospalax galili | reverse complement strand
TCTGACGTGCAGATGGTCATGTCACCTACCCCCTCTGACGTGAAGATGGTCGTGCCACCTGCCCTCTCTGCAATAAAGATGGTTGTGTCACCTGCTCCCTCTGACGAGCAAATGGTCATGTCATCTGCCCCCTCTGACATGCAGATGGACGTGTCTCCTGCCCTCTCTGACATGCAGATTGTCGTGTCAACTGCACTCTTAATCATGAACATGGTTGTGTAACCAACCCTCTTTGACGTGCACATGGTTGTGTGACCGGCCCTCTTAGTTGTGCACATGGTCATGTCACCTGCCCCCTCTGCTGTAAAGATGTTCTTTT
>NW_008424050.1:0-320 GCF_000622305.1 Nannospalax galili | reverse complement strand
ACTTGAAGCAGATATATATAATGAAATTTAAGGTTGGAAAAATAGGGATAAGAAATAAAAAACCAAAGCAGGGGTCGGGGGGTGGCACATGTCTTAATCCCAGCACTTGGGAGACAGAGGACAGCAGATCTCTGTGAGTTCGAGGCCAGCCTATTCCATCCACTCAGCAAGCTGCAGGCCAGCTGGAGCCACAGGGAAACCCTGCCTCAAAAAGATGAAAAAATAAAAAATAAAAACAAGATCGAAGACCGAGGATTTGCCAAATTGAGCTCAACTTTGGTGCAATAATGGTTTCCATTAGCTCTGTTCTTTTGGAATTT
>NW_008424049.1:0-319 GCF_000622305.1 Nannospalax galili | reverse complement strand
ATTTATTTATTTATTTATTTATTTCTGAATGTTATGCCTGCATGTATGTAAGCATTCTGTGTCATGCAGTGCCCTCAGAGGCCACAAGAGGGAATCAGATACCTTGGACCTGGAGTTATAGATGGTTGTTAGCCACCACATATGTGCTGGGATTCAAACCTGGGTCTTCTGCAAAAGTAACCAGTGCTCTTAACCGCTGTGCCATCTCTCCAGTCTCCCCCAGCCCCCACATGCACTTCTGGCTTTAAAATGCTATAATTCACAAAAGTCATCTACTCTGCTATCTTCCAACACACCCTTTAACACACACAGACACACA
>NW_008424048.1:0-320 GCF_000622305.1 Nannospalax galili | reverse complement strand
AAAAAAGAAAAAAGGAAGAAAAAAGGACATTACATTTAAGAGGGAAACATGTTGGGAAAGGTCCCAGAGGAGATGGAGGGAAGAAGTGGGATAGAGTAGATATGATCAAAATAGACTGTATACAGGAATGAGGAAAAGGTGGATCCTGACTCTGGCCAGGTATACCTGTATTCATGATGAGTAGGCTTCCATTCTTAGAGGACAGCTTACTTCATTCCCTTATGAGGGTATATACTGTCCTTTATCCATCAGTCAAAAACAGGAGGAAAAGAAATTTTATATAAAGCAGGAATCTCTCCCTCTTGCAAGCATTCCCGCTC
>NW_008424047.1:0-320 GCF_000622305.1 Nannospalax galili | reverse complement strand
TCTCTTGACCCTATTCCCATTCCCTTCCACTCCTGTGCTCCTTTTATGGCAAAACTCAAAGTGTGATTGATGTTCTCTGTCTCGTGTCCCTCTCGTGCTCTTTCAAATATGAACTAATTGAGCTTTGCTCCCTCTACTTTACTGAAACTGACATTGCAAAGCTAGCCCTTTTGTTTTCGTGACAAGCCAGTAGCATTTGGCAGTTTCTGCTCCCATAAATGACTCACCTGGGTTTGGAATTCCACATCCTCCTGGTTTCCTTTCAAACTCTGAACTGGTTAGTTTGCTTGTTTGTTTGTGTCTGTCTTCTTTGCTGGACC
>NW_008424046.1:0-320 GCF_000622305.1 Nannospalax galili | reverse complement strand
CTCTCTCTCTCACCATCTCACATACATACTTGCAAATGAATAAATAAATAAATGTATTTTTTGAAGCTTAAACAAGATTAGGGAGATGACAGAGCAGGTAAACATGTCTGCCACGAAATCTAATGATCTGAGCTCAATCCTGGCAAACCATGTGGTGTAAGGAGAACGCACACTCAGGTGAGGGTGTCCTCTGGCTTTTGATTGCAAGCAAACACACACATATAATAAATAAATATTCTTTTCTAAAATACTTTTTTAAAGGGAGTGATGAGAGGTCTCACTGTGTAACAGAGTCTGCTGCCAAGTCTGAATACCTGAGT
>NW_008424045.1:0-320 GCF_000622305.1 Nannospalax galili | reverse complement strand
ACTTAGCATGTCAGAACCATTCACAGACTCATCATATAACACCTTGCTTCAATACTTGCTTGTTTATTAACTTATTTGTTATAATCCATAGCATCAACGTACAGCATCCCATGAAATACTGGCCCAGGATGGTTGTTCTAAAACATGTTAGCAGTGAAGTTTCCCGATTTCTACATTTTCTTGATGGTTTGAGAATTTCATGTGTTTCGATCATATTCACCCTTCTCCATCTCCTCTCATATCTACCCCCTCCCTACCCCCACCCCTCTTCAACTCCTCTTATTTTTTTAAAGTCGATCATGTCCAATTTGTGTTCCCTA
>NW_008424044.1:0-320 GCF_000622305.1 Nannospalax galili | reverse complement strand
CTCCAATGATGGGTAAGGTTCATGCACGAATAGGACAACCTAAGACAGGCACAGTCCCTGATATTGGGGTCATCCCAAGGTGGAACTGCCTACAGGCTCTTGCTGGACAGTCAATTTTAAAGAAAAAGGTTGGAAATGTAACAGGAGGCCTCCAAAGATAGTGCAGACCCAGAGGCCTGGGATTCAGCGAGAATTCACTTCACTTCTTGGTACACAAATAGCCCGCCAAAAGGAGCCCACGCCTCTGTACCCTGCTCGTGAACCCAGTCACTGCTGACAGACTGCGTGGTGCAGACCAATCAGAAAATGATACGCTGACT
>NW_008424043.1:0-320 GCF_000622305.1 Nannospalax galili | reverse complement strand
TATATATATGGGTTGTAAATATATACACTAGCTGTGGATGAGAAAGGTCTTCCTTAATTAGTCATAAATCATAAGAGAATGAATAAGAGGATTGATGAGCAGGAGAAACCCCCTAATACTAAGACAAAGTCTACCTGAACCAAAATCATTAGGAATTTATGGCAGATGTGGTTACTATTATTATATGCACTGGAAACTATCCAAATTAGGTAAAAAAGTAGAAATACCTCCAAACTCTACAGACAGATATGAACACACAAATTGCAATTAAGAAAATATGAATAAATATATAATAACAGAAAAGTTATAATAAGGAAAAA
>NW_008424042.1:0-320 GCF_000622305.1 Nannospalax galili | reverse complement strand
CCAACATCTCAGTGTTATGAGCAAAAACAATGAGTCTTTCTTTCAGTTCTCACTTTTTATGTGGGTTCCAGAGATCAGATTCAGGTCTTGAGTAGCAGGTGCCTTTGACTGCTGAGCCATCTCTCTAGGCCTGTTTTTGGTTTCTGTTTGAGACAGGCCTTGCTACTATGGACCACCATTCCTGGTTCACATCTGCGGGGCTCAGGATTGAACCCAGGCCTTCCTGAATTGTTAGGACAGTTCCCTACCAACTGAGCTACATCCTCATCCCTGAAGACAGGTCTCTTGACTTTGCCTCAAAAAAGGATTCAGGAGCAGCC
>NW_008424041.1:0-320 GCF_000622305.1 Nannospalax galili | reverse complement strand
GAGGAGAGGTGCCCGCTTCCCTGAGCTGGAGGAAGTTCTCTGCAGAGGAGGGCTGTGCTCTGAAGAACAGGCTTGGCGGGATGTGGGGTGTGCTCAGGGCCTGTGCCCTTCTCCATGAAGGCCGGCACCTGTCAGCAGCAGTGCGCCCAGCCCTCAGGACCTGCTGACACTCTTCAACCTTACTAGGAAGCAAGGCAGGCTGGCCAGGGCTGCTAGGACCCTGTGACTCCATCCAGGACCACCCTGCATGGGGTTGCTCTGCACAGCAAAGGGACTTCAGCCCCCTGTTCCCCAGGACCATGGGGATTTTCCATCCAGGC
>NW_008424040.1:0-320 GCF_000622305.1 Nannospalax galili | reverse complement strand
AGTTTAAAAACACATTGCATAGTAAAAATATAACCCCCTCTTCCGACCCTTTCTTGTCACTAATGATTCTGTTTCAGAGATAAACAATACCTTAAACTGCAGTGATAAAACGTGCCACCTGCACAGCTGTTGGGGTCCCACGAGCTTAGCTATCCTGGTACGGGTCCCAGGCATCATCCCAGTGCTGGCCAATGTGCCAGGCAGCTACCCGGTTTGCCTCATAAGGGAGAAGAGGGATTTTGGAATCACTGTGGCAATCATCACAACAGTCGCTGTGTCTGCCTCAGCCGCCACTGCAGCTGGAGTAGCTCTTGCTCAAA
>NW_008424039.1:0-320 GCF_000622305.1 Nannospalax galili | reverse complement strand
TGCACACACACATACACACACATACACCTCTTCAGACTGAGCCTTTGGATAAATTCTTGGGATGGGCTGGCTTCTGATGGATACCATCTGTCTCCTACTGTCCATGTGCTGAACCTTGGAGAGTTCTAAGGAGTATGTATGGATTTTCAGCAGGGCTGTTTATGCTCTTTGCTAAACACAGAGGTCAAAAAGCCACACCCTGTGTCCAGGGCGCTGGTGAGCAGCTTGCCGCGTCTGTGTGTCCTGGGCCTCTGCCACCCTGCATCCCTCAATGAGTAGCCTATGACAGAACATGGTGATGGGCCTACACACACTGGCCC
>NW_008424038.1:0-320 GCF_000622305.1 Nannospalax galili | reverse complement strand
ATTAATATAATGAATATATTAATATATAATATAGTGAAAATATATTATATATTCATATATGTTATATATAATATATATAATTTCAGGATCCTGGGGCATTGAAGAACTTCCAAAAGCTGAAAAACAAGGACACACGGCATGCCTTTAGGTATTAATTTTCAATATGAATAGAAATGTTCACCACAGCATCAGAAATCAGATTTCACTCTGAAGTATGAGAAGAAACATAGAAATGTTGGTGATTCTCCCTGTCTACAGGCTCTGATCGGCTTTGTCTAACATTGCTTATTTCTCTGGAAGATTGCATCGGGTACAATCTA
>NW_008424037.1:0-320 GCF_000622305.1 Nannospalax galili | reverse complement strand
GGCTCCTTTTGGGTACCTGGGTTTAAGAAAGAGGAAGATGCCTGGACCAAATCACAAAAGGCAGCCCTATTCATCTGGGACTGTGACTTAGATTTAATCACTTGTAGTGTAATGGTTTCTACTTCGTTTTCATTTTTATTTTTTGAGACAGAGTCTCCCTGTAGCCACAGCTGGTCTGGAGCTCAGTAAGTAGACCAGGCTGGCTGTGATCTTTCAGAGATTCCCCTGCCTCTGCATCCTAAGTGCTGGGATTAAAAATTTGCACCACAACACCCAGGTCTTTATTTTCTAATAGGACAAAGGGTACATGCTAAGGCACT
>NW_008424036.1:0-320 GCF_000622305.1 Nannospalax galili | reverse complement strand
CCACAGGAATTGTTAAGATGGTTAAAAGAACATAGTATCCCCAAGAGAAAAAATATATCTGAGAGCATTCAACAAGGTAATTCTTAACTTCTACAACCAGAGGAATAAAAACTATAATTAAGGAGCAAGAGGATGAGGGCAGTCCCATCAATTAAGATTTAGAAGGTATTTGTTTTTAGAGTTGAGCCAGTTTACAACATTTAAAACCCTTTGACTTGAAGGAGTCTGTAGAAGGAATACACTGCAACACTGTAGTTCATGCATGCAATAATTATTTTCCCAGGTCGTACCCATGGAACTTTTGGCCATACACTTGAAGG
>NW_008424035.1:0-320 GCF_000622305.1 Nannospalax galili | reverse complement strand
TTGCTTACAATCTGCTTAAATCTCTATTGTGAAAATATTTTCTGGTAGTTGTGAAATAATCTGTAATTCCCACATTTGTGGTTTTCTTCTTCTTGGTGTCTCCCAGACCTGAGTGTCCCAGGCATTTAGAGAGATGTGGGATGCTACATTGGAGCTCCTGACTCACTTCGATCTTCAGTCCCCAGGATTGATATCACATTTACAGTTGGAGAAGTCAGGAATTGGTTTAGTGGTATCCTTCCAGTCCCTGCTTTTCAGCTGTGCTGTCTAGGGTTACACACTACACCACCAGTGGTTACTGCAGGAGCTAGATCCAACAG
>NW_008424034.1:0-320 GCF_000622305.1 Nannospalax galili | reverse complement strand
GATAACGCGTGCTGACTTTGAATTTGATGTAATGCTAGAGTATTTGTTGAATATGGTTACTGTTAGCAACAGGTGAAACACAAATAGATATTTGCAAAGTTTAATAAAAACTTTATTCTGTGTTCACTACAAGGCGCATGCTGTTTGCTCCTATTACTGTGGTGGATCCTTCTGTAACCAGGTCCCCTCGTTTTCTTCTGAGACTTCCACTTCCCTGGGCCACTCCTGACTTCTTTGGAGTCTTAATATGACTTTGGGACTTGCACTGAACATTCGTATTTTAAAGCCTGTAACCCCAGCTGTAATAATAGCATGAGGTT
>NW_008424033.1:0-319 GCF_000622305.1 Nannospalax galili | reverse complement strand
AAGATGGTCGTGTCACCTGCCCACTGTGACGTGCAGATGTTTGTGTCAGCTGCCCCCTCTGACGTGCACATGGTCGTGACACCTGCCCACTCTGTCGTGCAGATCATGGTGTCACCTGATCAATCTCACGTGCACATGGTCTTATCACCTGCCATCTTTAATGTGAACATGGTCGTGTCAGCTGCCTTCTCTTCCATAAAAACGGACCTGTCACCTGTCCCCTCTGATGTGCACATGGTCATGTCACCTGCCTCCTCTAATGTGCCGATGGTCGTGTCACCTGCCCCCTCTGAGGTGTACTTGGTCGTGTCACCTGCCC
>NW_008424032.1:0-320 GCF_000622305.1 Nannospalax galili | reverse complement strand
GAGATATTCATCTTAAAACTTTAAAAAGACAAAAGCAAGTTTGTGCTTTTTTATGTTATAAAGAATATTTAGTATTAAAAATTTAAATGCCAATTAGTCTTGTTCTAGTTACACAATAAGGGTATAAAACGTAATACAATGGTTGGAGACTCAGTGTCTCCAGGGCTGAATTTATTACTACTTTTCAGGTAAGTGCACATAGTATCCAATTGTTCTCTGAAGACGCATCTTTATAGCTTTTAGAATAATGCAGTTCTCAGAATTCCTAGGAGAAATTTCTTTGTTCAGAACACAGTGGTTAATAAGGAAATTCACAATTG
>NW_008424031.1:0-320 GCF_000622305.1 Nannospalax galili | reverse complement strand
AAGTGCATTGCTTGGCTCACCATGGCAACAGTATGTGGCTTTCAGAATAATAGGAGGCAATGCTGCTCACTTTCCTTTTGCAAGGTAGAGACAAAATTACTTAGGGTTTGTTTCTATGCCTCCTACTTTTGTCTTTGATGTTATGGTTGATGTATTGGAAAACAAATGATTGATAATCCAGCTAACCCATTACTTACTTATTCTGTTTTTGATCCTGAATTGCTCAGGTTGATAACAGGTCAATATTCTATTTCAATCAATAATAATTTTCTAGTTTCTCTTTTGCTACAGAGATCTCTGATAGCTTAGTGTTTGTTATG
>NW_008424030.1:0-319 GCF_000622305.1 Nannospalax galili | reverse complement strand
ACTTTGAAGATGATACCTAGTCCTTAGTCTCTCCCTCAATTCCTGATGCTCTCCTTCATAAAGTGAAGAAACTATACCACATGCTCTCAACATCACCAGGATGTTTTGCCTAAACATGTGGGACCAAATGACCATCTGAAACTGTGAGCTAAATTCAAACCTTAAATTGTTTTGCAAATGCTTTGACAATACAAATTCTGACAAAGGGGTCACACTGCACTGAGGATTCTATTACACAGGACAAGGGTTAGAAAATGAGCACTAATTAGCATTTTCGGTCATACTTTCCTTTCTGTCTACCCTAAAGGAGAAAAAAAAA
>NW_008424029.1:0-320 GCF_000622305.1 Nannospalax galili | reverse complement strand
AGAGTGGAGGAAGGAGGACTTCCTGTTGTTGGGCAGCAGTTTCAGCCTTCCAGGTGGCTACATCCCCACAGCCCCTCTCCCAAGGTCCCAGGTTGTGCATGGCAGTGGCTCTGCCTCTGTGTTGGGCTTATGCTGTAGAGAGGGGAGGTTTCTGTCATTTGCAGATTCTAGTCTTGGGAGGACTGGTTCTCTAGAATGGACTTCCCACCTCCCCAGCTGTGGTCTTAACTCCACCTGTGTTCCTGGGCACCCAGATCTTGACGATGGACCTTTCCCACACCCAGGCACCAAGACGTTTTCCATCACTTTTTGCTGCTCTT
>NW_008424028.1:0-320 GCF_000622305.1 Nannospalax galili | reverse complement strand
TCTCTCTCTCTCTCTCTCTGACTTATGTAGCCCAGGCTACCCTTGAACATGCTATGTATCTAAGGATAAACTTGAACTCGTGATCCTCCTGCCTCCACCTCCTGGGTTCTGGGATGACAGACTTTATTCCCAGCTTAAGTCCTGGGTTTCTTTATGGAGTTCCCTTGTGGGCACACAATGTACCCCAATCACTTCACCCATTTCTCTCTCACTCCCCTGTCCCCTTCCTTTTCACATCCCTCCTAGTCCCCCTTTAGTGCCGTGCTCTTCCCTTTCTTTCTAGCTTTTAGAAAGAAAAGAAAAACATGTAATACTTAAAA
>NW_008424027.1:0-320 GCF_000622305.1 Nannospalax galili | reverse complement strand
TTTAAAAGCACTTTCCCCTGTTCATTGAATCACAAAGATTTTTGTATTCAATAATACCTACTGATACATTTTTAAAACTACATTTCCAGGGAAATTTATTTGATTTGCTCATTTATTACATGTGTTATCAGACAGGATCCTACATACTCAAATTCTTGTTTGGGGTTTAAAAATACATTGTTTTAAATTATGCTCTAAATTATATTCTACATAAAATAAGGATAATATATAACCAAATACTTTTGGATATATACAAATAGTTTTGGATCTTTTTCTACTCCAAAAAATGTCTCATTCTAAATTGACTTGAAATTGGTCAC
>NW_008424026.1:0-319 GCF_000622305.1 Nannospalax galili | reverse complement strand
TCGGATCCCCTGGAACTGGAGTTACAGATGATTGTTAGCTGCCATGTGGGTACCGGGAATCGAACCCGGGTCCTCTGCAAGAGCAGCCATCCCTCCAACCCCAACAGTGAATGACTTTTGACAGGAGCCAGAGAGACCCTGATAGGACCCAGCAATCCACTCAGCAAATAAGTGTTGTGTCTCAATTCTGGTCCCAGGGATGTAACAAGAAGGGCTCAGATCAGGACCTGGTGCTCAGGATGCTTGCTCCCAGCAGAGGGAGGAGACAACAGTGTTCAGTTAAACATGGAATGACTGCTGCGGCTGTTACAGAAAAAAG
>NW_008424025.1:0-319 GCF_000622305.1 Nannospalax galili | reverse complement strand
CCCCCCCCTTCTTCTCAGCTCTCATACAGGTTTTCAGAGTCAAGTAACTAGAATTTCCCCTTTAGGATCCTTTATGGTTTCTGTGGGGTTTGTTTTATTTATTATTTTTATGTTATGTGTATGAGTGTATTGCCTACATGTGGGAAAGTGCACCCATTGTGGTGCAATGCCCATGGAGGTCAGAAGAGGGTGTTGGATTTCTTGGAGCTGGAGTTATGGATGGGTGTTAGCTGCTGTATGGGTGCCAGAAATCAAACCCAGATCCTCCGCAAGAGCAGCCATTGCTCTTAACCACTGAGTCATCTCTCCAGTACCCTGG
>NW_008424024.1:0-318 GCF_000622305.1 Nannospalax galili | reverse complement strand
CACCTGCCCCCTCTGACGTGCACATGGTCATGTCACCTGCCATTTGACTTGTGCACATGGTCGTGTCACCTGCTCTCTTTGAGGTGCACATGGTCCTGTCACCTGCCCTCACTTCCATAAAGATGATCGTGTCACCTGCCACCTCTGACGTGCAGACGGTTGTGCCACCTGCTCTCTCTGACGTGCACATGGTCGTGTCACCTGCCCCTGTTACATGTAGATGGTTGGGTCACCTGCACCCTCTGACTTGCAGATGATCGTGTCCATTGCCATCTCTGTCATGCACATGGTCGTGTCACCTGCACACTCGGATGTGCA
>NW_008424023.1:0-319 GCF_000622305.1 Nannospalax galili | reverse complement strand
CATTTTACACCTAAGATAAGAAACACAGAACAAGTATACCCTGAGTAATATAGGGATCGTTCTGGGCCCCAGGCGTGGGGTGCACGGGTATCTCGAGGTCCCCGCCACACCTGGCGAGTCACGGCACGGGTCTGGCTCTGGCTGCGCCTCTCTGGGAGTGGCGGTGGGTGTCCCGCCAGCTTTTCAGCCGCTTCGGGTCCTGCCTCCCTGTCCGCTGCTCCAGTGCTGAAAGTTCTTCTTCTACTGGAGCATTGTCAAGCCGAATCCTGTCCTTATTTCACCCATGTACTTTCCTCAGGATGCGAGGTCCACTGGCCAC
>NW_008424022.1:0-319 GCF_000622305.1 Nannospalax galili | reverse complement strand
CAGAGTCTCAGTGACGATCACGTGTTCCATTAAAGGCTTAGGTGAACTTCAGCAGATGGACTCACAACCCGTTGGACCCTTAGAGTGACAGGACAAGTTGCTATGAGGGCCCTCGCTGTGGAGAGGCTGTTCTGTGTGATGGTGTGTGGATGTCCGGGGGCTCTGGGCACTGGCTCCTATGTCCTCTTTAGAGACTCCATTTTATATTTTCTGCATTTTCAATATTGGGTTTTTACTTTTTCTTTTTCTATTTAACTACAATATCTGCTTCAGTAACAGCTGGTTCACCTAAATCATGTATTTAAAAGGAATTTGTGGC
>NW_008424021.1:0-319 GCF_000622305.1 Nannospalax galili | reverse complement strand
CCTCAATTCTTCTGTGATATTCCCTCTCTGCTGAGGCTCTCTTGCTCAGAAACCTTTAACAACAAACTCCTAATTCTTCTAAGTGCCGTAATAGTTAGTAGTAGCTGCTTTATCTGCATTGCTGTATCATATCTTCACATACTTTCAACTGTGTTGAAGTTTCCTCTCAAAGAAGAGAGAGGAAAGGCATTTTCAACCTGTGTCCCTCACATTATTGTGGTTTCTATGTTCTTTAGCTCTGGTGCATGTGTGTATCTAAGATCTCCAATCATCTCAGAAGTGGTTCAGGACATGATTCTGTCTGTACTTTATACCATTG
>NW_008424020.1:0-319 GCF_000622305.1 Nannospalax galili | reverse complement strand
AGCCCTGTCTGAGGTGCAAATGGTCGTGTCACCTTCCCTCTTTTATGTGCATATGTTCGTGTCACCTGCCCTCTCTGCCCTAAAGATGGTTGTGTCATCTCCGCCTTCTGACAAGCAGATGGTCGTATCACCTGCCCCCTCTAACGCACACATTTTCGTGTCTCCTCCACCCCTGATGTGCACGTGGTTGTGTCACCTGCCCCCTCTGAGGTGCATATGGTCGTGTCAACAGACCTCTCTGACCTGCAGATGGTTGTGTCACCTTCCACCTCTGACGTGCACATTGTCGTGTCACCTGCCCCCTTTGACGTGCAGATCG
>NW_008424019.1:0-319 GCF_000622305.1 Nannospalax galili | reverse complement strand
CAGCCTCACATCCAATTTTAAAAGGTTGTGGTCTCCTCTGTGAAGCCTTTTTCCAATTACAATGAATAACCCACAAATGTGGGCCCTGAAGTGACTGTGCTTGGCTGGTTCTTATTTATCACCATTGAGACACCGCAAGGAAGCTTCATGACATTATCTGGATGGGATGATGGTTCTCTAGTTTTGGAGGCTGCTGTGGGTATCTGCTGTCACATATGAAGAACCCAGTCATATGACAGATGGCTGACTCACTCTTAACACAAACACCCTAGGAACACAGCCATTTTAGCTAATTATTCCAGATACTAAGGTCTCCATT
>NW_008424018.1:0-319 GCF_000622305.1 Nannospalax galili | reverse complement strand
ACACACACACACCAGTGATGTTTCCTCCAGCAGGGTCATACCTCCTAAAACCTCCCAAAACACCACCAACAACTGGGAACAAAAACATCCAAATACTTGGAAGCCTACAGGTGACATTCTCCTTCTAATTACTCTACCCCACCATATTGTAAATCTGATCCATAGAGCATGAGCAGATATACTGTGTCCAGGTTCTAGTCACATTGCTTCCAAGACAGCAGGTGTACCCTTGTGTCTCTCTTGATGTTCTCCTCTCTAGAATGCTAATGTGGTAATTGGAGACTAGTCACCATCTTGGACTGTGAGGATAAGGTCCATA
>NW_008424017.1:0-319 GCF_000622305.1 Nannospalax galili | reverse complement strand
GGAGTTGATGACCTCCCAAATCCTTTCAGCACAAACACTGTGGTTTCCGGCAAAGTACCTTGGGCAAAGTGTTCAAGATGAATCTAGAGAGACCAGCTGCAGGCTGCCACAGACTCGAGTGTCCCAGGGGGTAAAAACCTGAATCAGGGGGTTGACAGAAGGGGGTGAAAGGGTACAGATGGACACAAAAACCCTTTGAGGGGAAGGCCAACATAGTTTAGTGTTTAATGATGAAGCAGGATGAAGGGGAGTCAGCAAAAGACAACCGTACCCTTTCAGAATTGGAACTTTGCTGGCCGTCCACATGGTTCTAAATAGT
>NW_008424016.1:0-319 GCF_000622305.1 Nannospalax galili | reverse complement strand
CATTAGTGGTAAACAAAAGGATCCAAGAATCCTTTGATCTGACCGCTCCCTCACCCTCAGATTCTGGGGAAATACAGCAATTGTAACTAATTGAATTCTTACGTATAAAAAGACAGAACTGAAATAAATCCTGGCTGGCAGTATTCACTGTGAGCCCTCCCAAGCAAGCGTCTTTTCTGTCTCCTTTCCTTTCTTTCAGTCCTCACTCCCCCTTTCTGGTACTGTCCATTTTGGCCGGCTGGCAACGGCAAGTGGCGCCTGGAACAGTGACCTGAAAAGTAGGGGAAAAAGTGAAGGACACCGCTGGAGAAGTTAAGTG
>NW_008424015.1:0-319 GCF_000622305.1 Nannospalax galili | reverse complement strand
GCACCATGGAGCATTGTGATGTCACGTTTGAGGATTGTGATTTGACCATGGAATATTGTGAAGGCATATTGTAACATTGTGATGATAAAAGGGAGAAATATGATGGAATTTGGGAGTTAGTGATGGCACTTTGTAGCTGTGGTGTCATATTGAAGCATCATGAAGTCTAATTTGAACATTGTGAAGTCATATTGTAATCTGCATGGCATTTTGGAATATTTTGATGTCACATTTGTGCATTGCGATGTCATATTGAAGCATTGTGATGTCACATTGGTGCATTGTGACATCACATTGGATCATTCTGGCGTCACAATGG
>NW_008424014.1:0-319 GCF_000622305.1 Nannospalax galili | reverse complement strand
AATTTTAATGGAATTTGAGAAAAATGTGTGCATTTAATCCCATAGCCAATACATGCAAACATTGGGTGACTCAATGTAAAATAACATTAAAATGTGATATTCATTATGTGTCATCAATGACTATACCTTTTGGGTATGTGACTAAAGCTGTAATTTTGTTTTTGAGACAAAATCATTCTATGCTGGCTAGAGAGTGAGTCTCAGAGATCGATCTGCCTGATTCTACTTCCCCAGCACTAGAACTACAAGCTTGTGGTACCACAGCCAAAATTTATTTATTTATTTATTTATTTATTTATTTATTTATTTATTTGTTTGT
>NW_008424013.1:0-319 GCF_000622305.1 Nannospalax galili | reverse complement strand
TTTTTTTGTTTTTGCTTTTTTCTGTAAAGTATTTTTGTCAGTACTATAGCAGGCAATCTAGGAGATCCAGCATCAGACAGATCTCAGTTCATGTCCAGGCCTCTCTGCTTTCAGAGTGAGCAAGTACAATAATTTGTTCAGCTTTTTAAAAATCAGTGTCTTACCTGTAAAGTGGAAATACATGTCAAGTATCATATCTCAAATGCTTTGTACTGAAAATGTTTGGGATTTTGGAGGCTAGGGAGATAGCTCAGTAAAGTGCTTCCTGCACAAGCATGAAGACCTCTGAGTTTGATCCCAGTACCTTTGTAAAAAGTTA
>NW_008424012.1:0-319 GCF_000622305.1 Nannospalax galili | reverse complement strand
AGGGGGGGGGGGGGGGGGGGGGGCGGGTATCAAAGACTTAGCCAGGGAATGAAGTAGAGCGGTGCTGGATTCCTTATGCTTTTCCTGAGGAGCCTCAGCAATAATCTCACTCCTAAGGGGTCTCTCCCTCCCTCACTCCTTCACTCCCTCCCTCTCTCCTTTCTTTCCTTTCTTTCATCTACTTTTTCTTTTGACATTAATATGCAGCCAGATTGAACTTGAAATTGTGATCCTCCTGCCTCAGGCTTGCAAATGCTGAGATTACAGACATGTGCCACCATGCTCAGCTCACACCCGGTTAAGGCTTCAAAACAATAAC
>NW_008424011.1:0-319 GCF_000622305.1 Nannospalax galili | reverse complement strand
GTATTATATGCCTCAGTGATCAGGTAATCAAGTAGTTCATGTGATAACTGAGAAATTCTAACACCAGAAAAAGTCAGTAAGATGTAAGGAGTCCATTTCCACATGTGCTGAAAATAAAAACCTGCCATGAAGCATGAACTCCGTGAACGACTGATGAGCGACTGCCTATTTCCCAATAATGTTTGCATTTGTGACTGGTCTCCTGGGCCTGACAGGTAAGTCTATAGAGAAAGGGGTGGGAAGGGAATCTGAGTGAACTGATTAGCATTTCTGAGAGGAACTGTTAACATATTCAGATAAACTGAAGCATCAAGAACAA
>NW_008424010.1:0-319 GCF_000622305.1 Nannospalax galili | reverse complement strand
GAGTCTAGATGTTGGAAAGTTTCAGATGAGATCTGTTCACCATTTTGTAACCCCTGACACTCAAAACGGCCTTGGACTCCAGACTCCCATTACCCTGAGGCTTGTTAGAGATACAGTTTCAGACCCTTCCATACAATTTAGCTACCTTTTAGTCTACATGGAAGACACATTCTAGGGCACTTCGTGGATGTCAAGATCCCTGGATACCCCAAATCCAAATAGTTAAGACCCTTCTGCCAAATGATATACTGTACACATAGAACAGTACATTTGTTCTATGCATGGTCTCCCTTAGAGTTGACATCATCTCTGATTGCCT
>NW_008424009.1:0-319 GCF_000622305.1 Nannospalax galili | reverse complement strand
TTTTGTAGATTAATTTTGTAACCTGCCAATTTACTGAAAGTATTAAACAGTTTAAAGAGTTTTCTGGTGGGATTCTTGGGATCTCTTAGGTATAATATTATATCATCTGCAAAAAGAGATAATTTTAACTCTTTTTTTCCCAACTAGTACTCCTTTAACTTCCTTCCCTTGTCTTATTGCTCTAGAAGTCTCAAGCACTCTATTGTAAAGGACTGGAGATAGTGGTTATCTTTGTCTGGTTCCTGATTTCAATGGGAATGCTTCCATCTTTCTCCATTTAGAATGATGTTGGCTGTGGGTTTGTTGTATATAGCTTTCA
>NW_008424008.1:0-319 GCF_000622305.1 Nannospalax galili | reverse complement strand
CTTTATTTTTCTTTTATAATCTTTTAAAAGGTTTTTATTTTTTGTATGTGTGTATGGGAGTTACAGGTGGTTGTGAGCTGCCTACTGTGGGTGTTGGGAAATGAACTCAAGTCCTCTGGAGAGGCAGTAAGTGCTCTTAGGCCCTGAGCCATTTTTCTATTCCATTTATTGCTCCGTATGTGTGGGTGCATAATGAATGTGGGGGGAGATTCTGCAGCTCTTGTGCGGAGGTCAGAGGACAACCTTAAGGAGCTGGTTTTGTCTTTCTACCTTTATGTGGTTTCAGAGATAGAACTCAGGTCGCCAAGTCCTCAAAACT
>NW_008424007.1:0-319 GCF_000622305.1 Nannospalax galili | reverse complement strand
GATGTGATGCTAAATAGAAGTAAAATGTGCAAATGGCAAATATAGATTTATACAAAACTCTTTCTATGCTTATCTGTAGTCAGAAGGAAGACACCTCCAACTAAACCACTCTTTTATCTCACCAATTTCTACTCAATTATTTTAAGATTTGTTTTTTTCATTCATTTCATCTTATTTCTATGGTAACTGTATGTGTTTGTGCCTAAGTATATGCAGTGCGTCATGTGCTTGCAGATGCCTGTGAAGTACAGAAGAGGACGTATGATCTCCTAAAACTCAAGTTACAAGGTGGTCATGAGTCACTCCATGTGGGTTCTGG
>NW_008424006.1:0-319 GCF_000622305.1 Nannospalax galili | reverse complement strand
TGGTTCTATTTCTTCAGAGAACCCAAATACACATCCCAAGAGTGACAGTTCACCCTAGAACACACATTTCCTATGCAAATAAGCCCAACAAAGGAGGGCCTATAAAGTTGGGGACCACCAAGTCCATCAGCCTCTGGAGTTGGGACACTTTCTAGCAGCTCTAATCACCAGGGCCATGTTCCAGGCACCCAAAGATAGCCCCTATAACCCAGAGCCTGCTGTCTCACCCGATTTAAACAAGCTCCCTACCCCCAGCATCCTTTATTGACAGAGCCTAACATGAAGCCAGTTAGCAGAGCAAAAATGTAGTTTCCAGAGC
>NW_008424005.1:0-319 GCF_000622305.1 Nannospalax galili | reverse complement strand
CCAATAAGTTAATCAAGTCCCTGGGGTTTTCAGAGAAAGACGCATTCTGTGGGCACCAATTGTAAAGATCACAGGTGGCAAAGGGCCAGTAATGAAAGGGCTGATCACACTCTCCATCTGGGGGCCCCACAGGCTGGAGGGGGAGGACAATGGTATCAGGCTGGGGGGCTGCCCCCCTCCAGCTCCATGTGGCCTGCACAGGTCCCTGTGGAGGCGATGGTGACTCCTCAAAGTTGGGAGGCGGGGCCTGCACTTGTGACGCCATTGGCGTGCCTCCCTGGAGAATGGATTTCTCTTCCACCTTTGGTCTGAGAGGGAG
>NW_008424004.1:0-319 GCF_000622305.1 Nannospalax galili | reverse complement strand
AGTGATGCTGGCTTCATAGAAGGAATTTGGAAGTTTTCCGTCCATTTCTATCTTATTTAATAAATTAAGTAATATTGGATGAAGGTCTTCTTTAAATGCCTGATAGAATTCTGCTGTAAATCCTTCTGGTCTTGGGCTTTTTTTAGTTGGAGGGTTTTGTAGATTGAACCTGTTTTATTACAATTGCAAATAGCAAGTTGCATTTTGAAAGGCTGTGAAACTTGTTCTTCTCATTCCTGAACCCAAAAGTCTGATGTAAAATAAACAAACAGAATGTATGGATGGTGGTATTTTCATTGAATTTTAGATCAAGGTTTTA
>NW_008424003.1:0-319 GCF_000622305.1 Nannospalax galili | reverse complement strand
CACACTGGAGCATTGTGATGACTCTTTTGGGCATTGTGAAGGAACATTGATCACTGTGTTGACTCATTGGTACATTGTTAAGGCACATTGAGGATTGTGATGTCAAAATGGAGCATTTTGAAGATATATTGGTGCATTGTGATGGCACATTGAGCATGGTGATGACACAATGGAGCACTGTGATGAGACATTGGTTCATTGTGGTGGCATGCTGAACATTATGATAGCACAATGCAGCATTGAGTATTCATATCTGAGCATTTTGATAGCACATTGGGGCACTGTGATGGCACATTGGAGCATTGTGATGTCACATGAA
>NW_008424002.1:0-319 GCF_000622305.1 Nannospalax galili | reverse complement strand
TTCTGTTGGGTCTCTGGGGGAAGCACTCCTGGTCTGCATTAGACTAGCTTCAGGGCAAACAGGATCTTCCTGAGTTCACCACGACTGTCTACATGGAAGCGGCAGTGACGTCTTTCCCAGCCTGTGCAGGTTGTCTGGGGTGGCTGTGACTGGAGCAAGGCCTCGGGGGCAGGAGCCGTGGCCCTGTTGCCAAGCTACATGACAGCTTGCAGCTGCGGTGTGCCTTCCTCCAGGACTCTGTGAGACGTTCAAAGCAACCAGGCTGCCACGGAGAGTGACACTGAGGACTGTTGTTGGATCCGAGGTTCGGGAATAATTG
>NW_008424001.1:0-319 GCF_000622305.1 Nannospalax galili | reverse complement strand
CTCCTCTTGCCATGCGTGCCCACAGAATTTTCACAATACAGTTCTTGGAAATGGTTAGTTTTTGCTCATCAGTGCTTTCCTCTCTATCTATAGTTCTGTCTCAGAAACTCCTACTGTAAGAACTTAAATCTTCTTTTCTCCCCCAGTGCCTCATTCCTTCTCTTAACCCTCATGCTTAAATTCTGTGTTAAAAGTGTCTTCTAAGGGGCTGGTGAGATGGCTCGGCCAGTTAAGAGCACTAGCTGCTCTTGCGGAGGACCCAGGTTTAATTCCCAGCACTCACAGGGTGGCTAACAACCATCAGTAACTCCAGTTCCAG
>NW_008424000.1:0-319 GCF_000622305.1 Nannospalax galili | reverse complement strand
CTAGCCCTGGGTGGGTGAAGTTTAATATAGGAGACATGTCCAAGGACCCACACACTGCAGACTCTTATTCTCTACCCTATGACCTTCTGTGTCCTTTTGTGTTCATGGACCTCTGTTGCATAAGGGAGATTATTTGATAAGAGGTGACTGGCATACTTGCCTGTAAATATAATGATTCATATTTAGCATAGTAAAAAATTACATTTGTCTAGGGATGTGACAGTCTTAGGGCTTTCTCTAAAATCTATGACCTCTCCAGCCATGTATTTTTGGTTATGTTTATAGTATATTTTATTTATTTTTGTTTTATTTATTTTGT
>NW_008423999.1:0-319 GCF_000622305.1 Nannospalax galili | reverse complement strand
ATCAAAATGTTACAGTATGACTTCACAATGTTCCATTGTACCATCACAATGAAACATCGTGTCATTACAATGATCCATTGTGTTGACACCATGCTCAATATGCAAACATGGTCCTCAATATCCCCCCACAATCCCCCAATGTGACATCAAATCTCTAATGTGACAACAAAATCCTCTAATCAGACAACACTATGGCCCCATGTGCTATTATATTGCTCCAATGTGCAATGACAATGTTACAATATGACTCCAAAATGTTCCATTGAGAGACCACAATGCTCACTTTGCAATCACAATGCGCCATTGTATCATTACAATG
>NW_008423998.1:0-319 GCF_000622305.1 Nannospalax galili | reverse complement strand
CTAACCTACTAGGAAGAGACCTCCTCGGAGCTCTCGATGTAATTATCACCACAGGAGATGAGGGTCCTTCACTGCACCCCAGCGGTCCGTCTGACTCCTGACCATTTTGTCCATTCAGCAATCACCCCAAATCTGAGAGCCACTGTGAAATACCAAACTCCCTGCCTAGACTGGAACTCCGAAGATCCCATCTAGGTTTAACAGAGGCCACTATCTAGGGAGAGATTCCTAATCATTGAAAAACTTGTTAAAGAACAATTACAAATAGGACATATCCGGCCTTCCGGCAGCCCACGTTACACTCCCGTCATCACCATAA
>NW_008423997.1:0-319 GCF_000622305.1 Nannospalax galili | reverse complement strand
CTAGAGAATGCCCAGTTCTGTCCTCCCACTGGCCTCCCTCTGGCATAGGGTTGAGAACCCAGGGGACTGTCTGAGAGCCCCCAAATCCTGCCTCCACATGGTGAAGGAAGCCTGAGTGTCCCTGATTGGAACCTGAATTGGGCTTCTGTGGCTAGTCCTGAATAGCTTATGTGAAGCCATCAGTTTCCTTTCAATTAAACCCAAGGAAACCTGAACCTTGTACCAATCAGCTTTATATAACCAATAAAGAAAGGGTCTAGGCACCTGAAAAATACAAACAGAAGCATACTTCAACTTAATTCTCATATCAGAATCATAA
>NW_008423996.1:0-319 GCF_000622305.1 Nannospalax galili | reverse complement strand
GACTGAACGTGTGTGCAGGGCCGTGGGAGGAAACATCATGCAAGATGAATACCCTAACCATAGGCGCTTCTGTATTGATGAATAACTCTGACCTCGGGACTGGGCAAGGAAAGAAAAGGACCTGGGAGCCAAGAGGGAGAGAACATGGCTTGTGGGCTGCTCTCTGTGCAGGACTTAGAACATGACTCCAGGCCTCCTCATTTTATTAAGAACAGCAGCGCCATATGGATCTCAACATTCTGAATTCAGAACTTGACAAATAATAGGGAAGATAACCATGAGACATAATAGTGCCCCAAACCATGCCAGCCTGCCTACC
>NW_008423995.1:0-319 GCF_000622305.1 Nannospalax galili | reverse complement strand
AGAGTAAATATAGCTATTTCTGTATGCTTTCTATCACCTTGAAATGGAAATATCTTTACCTTATAGAACAACACAACATGTTCAGTAGGCTAAATTCTGTGCTTATAAAGTATTGAATATTCAAAGATTTGAGGTTATAACCCAAATTTACCATAACATCAGGTAGGTAACAAAGGGCATATAAACTAGACAAAAGCCCTATGATAGTTCAGCTGTTTCTCCCTGGCATGCTTTAACAGTGTTATGAGTATAAAAACACCTCTGTAACCTCAGCAGTAGGAAAGAGACAACCAGACAACTGGGGCTCCTTGGTCAGGCT
>NW_008423994.1:0-319 GCF_000622305.1 Nannospalax galili | reverse complement strand
TAAAAACCTATACTGCACCAATTTTAAAAATCTAAAAGAAACAGATGGATATTTAACATCATGGAAACTAATAAAGTTAAACCAAGAAGAGATCAACATTTTAAACAGACGCATAACATATAGAGAAATCAGAACAGTAATACAAAGCCTCCCGACTAAAAAACCTCAGACCCAGACGGATTAACAGCAGAATTCCACCAGAAATTTAAAAATGATGGCCAACCAATACTACTTAAATAACTCCAAGTGATAGAAACAGATAGAGAAGCCCAAATTCCTTCTATGAAGGCAGCATCACTTTAAAATCCAAACCAAGTAG
>NW_008423993.1:0-319 GCF_000622305.1 Nannospalax galili | reverse complement strand
ATCTCCTAATGCTAAATGGGAAAATAAAATTTATGTTATATGGCTAATCAATATCACATTGGAATGGTGTCACATATAGTAGATTCATGGCAAATGGTATTTCAAGAGGTAAAGAATTTGTGACTTTACAGTACCTGTTAGCCGAGGTTAAAGTTTGAATCTCCCCTCGTTATCTCTAGTTGAATTCAGTGTTCCTATACATTCAGAGAAGAGGGAGATTCCATTAGTTCAGGCCAAATTAAGAGCATGAAACGTTGCAGAATTGAATCTTTGGTATAGTAATTAAAAGCAGACGTTCTGCCTTGCCTTCCTTCCAGTC
>NW_008423992.1:0-319 GCF_000622305.1 Nannospalax galili | reverse complement strand
TATACAATATGATTTTGTGGTATTTAAATCTCCTTCCCTATTCCCATCTCCAATATTTTCCCCCACCCAGTTTAATGTACTTCGTTATACAAATAATAAGGCCTATGGAGTCTAATATGTGTCTGAAAATGTCTTTCAATATGGGTCCATATACTCGAGCATGTTAACTAACTAAGAGTCCCATGTTTAAAAGAGACTGTCTCTGTCCCTCCCAGCAGCCTTCTGTTGCCACAATTTTGTTAGGTGGGGCTGGAGCTTCTTACCTACTTCTTCATGTCTACGCTGGTAATTTTTCTGATTTAAGCCTGTATGGGACTTG
>NW_008423991.1:0-319 GCF_000622305.1 Nannospalax galili | reverse complement strand
GAAGGAGGGAGGAAGTGTGGGTTTATTTTGTCTCAGGTTTGAGGGTGAAGTCTCTCATCAAAATAGGGAAGGAAGTCAAGGCAGCAGGAGTGTGAGGCAGTGGTCACGTCGCATCCACAGGAAGCAGAGAGAGATGGACGCTGGTGCTCAGCTCACTTTCTCCTTTTTATTCAGTCCAGGAGCCCAGCCCATGGGATGGTGCCGCCCACATTCAGGGCGGGGCTTCCTGTGTCACTTCAACTTCTCTGGAAATGTTCTCACAGACATGCCCAGAGGTCTGTTTCTATAGTCATTCCAGATCCCATCAGGTTGATAATGT
>NW_008423990.1:0-319 GCF_000622305.1 Nannospalax galili | reverse complement strand
GAATATAAAGCAGAGTGGTCATGGAAGTGATGCCTAAAAGCTGTCTTTCCAAGTCTAGAAATTTGCTTTGTAACTATAACAGAAACTGTCTTCTGGGATGGATAGATGCTAGTCTGCTGTTACTGTAACAATATTGTATTTGTTCACTCAATACTTTTCAAGTAGCTGTCATATGCCAGAAACTGTTTTGTCGCCAATATATTCAACAGTGAATGAAAAAGAGAACATAACTTCCTGGTACTTAAATGTTTGTTGGAGGAGACAAGTAAAATGTATTGTGTGTCAGATGATAATGTCTGTAAAAATAAATTAAGTAGAA
>NW_008423989.1:0-312 GCF_000622305.1 Nannospalax galili | reverse complement strand
ATAAGCTCTGCCTCATTAAAATGCAGCGGAGTATTTAATTTGCTCTTGTGTGCATGTGTCTGTGTGTGTATGTGAGTGTGCACCTATGAGCACAGTTTGGAGACCCGAGGATGATGTTGGGTGTCTTCCGAAGGTCTTTTAATGTATAAATATATATACATATATATGTTTTATAATTATGTGTATGTGTTTGTAGCTCTGCGTGTGTGTGTGTGTGTGTGTGTGTGTGTGTGTGTGTGTGCATGAATCTTAGTTTAACTTCTGAGCTAGGCTGGTTGGCCATTGAGTCCCAGGGATCTTCCTGTCTCTGTT
>NW_008423988.1:0-319 GCF_000622305.1 Nannospalax galili | reverse complement strand
TAAAGGCGTGTGCTACTACACCCTGCTCTATGTTCTTATTTTTAAAGAAGCTATTTTCCAGCATTGTTTGATTACTGCCATGTCCACTGTGGAAGAGCTGTTCCAATCCTACTTCAAAATTTCAAATTATCTGCTTTTCTGTGTGTGTGCACGCACACACATGTGCATGTGCAGGTGCATGTGGAGCCCAGAGGACAACCTTAGGTATCATTTTCTCCTCAAGAGTCATCCACCTTTGATTAAGTAATTAATTTAAAATATTTTTTACTGTTTTTATGTGTATGAGTGTATTGTCTGCATGTATGTAAGTGCACCCATG
>NW_008423987.1:0-319 GCF_000622305.1 Nannospalax galili | reverse complement strand
GGAAAGGGCAAAGTGGGTCTCAGGTACTTGCTCTACAACCATGAAGATCTGACTTCAAGTCCCCAGCACCCATGTAAAAGGCTGTATATTCTTGTAACCTCAGCATTGGGAGGCAGAGACAGGCAGACCCTGAGAGCTCACTCACTGGCCATCCAGCCTAGCTGAAATGACAAGCTTCCAGTTCAGTGAGAAACCCTGACTTAGAGTAAAGGAGAGAGCTGACAGTCTCCTGTAGCCTCCACATGCATACACATGGGCAAACATAACCACACACATGCATGCACCATACACACATTTACAACACACACACACACACACA
>NW_008423986.1:0-319 GCF_000622305.1 Nannospalax galili | reverse complement strand
ACAGGACATTTTTGTAACTTCTTTTTGTATGCTTGTAACAAGTCCAGGAATGGGGGCAGGAAGACTGATGTCACAGCCACAGAAGTAGGACCAAGCAGCTGAAGATCATCATTGCAGCCTGGTAAACGATAGTGGGGGAAGCTGGCAGGCTTATCTTTCAGAGTTAGCAGTAGCAAGGTAATTTGTTCAAGTTGACATGCCCCAACATATTAAGCAGGTAAAGCCCAATAGGCATGGTTCTTGCAGAAAAAGGTTCAGCCCAAGAGTAGTGATTTACCTTTAGATTGGTGTGGTTAGAGTCACACCTAGCCTCATTAAG
>NW_008423985.1:0-319 GCF_000622305.1 Nannospalax galili | reverse complement strand
CCTCAAAAATATCTTATTAGTGGTTTCCAAAGCTCCCATGTCATAGAGCAATGTTGGGCAAATGCCATGGACTTCAGTCCCCGAATCCAAGACATGGACTCCCATCTGTTAAGGCTATATATAAAGCAAGCAGTGGCAAAACACCGTCTTGTCTGGCCATTTCTGATTTCACACTTGAAATCTCTTCGTTAATGTAGCTCTGGCCTCATCACATACCTGTCTAGTGAAAGTCAGTGTAGTAATGATAGAATTGCTTTTCTGTGACAGACACACATGTAACAATCCTAACTCAAGTTACAACTTACTGAGCAAGATTTTC
>NW_008423984.1:0-319 GCF_000622305.1 Nannospalax galili | reverse complement strand
CTGATTGAGATACTGGGAAAGGACTTTGGATTTCTTATTGATCTTCCCGGGGAGACCAACTTCATGTTCAACTACTTCCCATCCAAGGAGAAGGCTCTGATTTCCCAGTAGCTCCATGGTCTAGAAAAAGAGCCTCGGGCTTTCCTGCTTTCTGGTTTCCTTTCCCTTCATTTAGTGCCAGGATGTTTGTCAAACTTCCATTCTGACGTGCAACTGCTCAGTTTTCCCTCCTGAGCTTTGTCCTGTTCAACAGTGGACTGAGAAGCTGTGCTGAGTGTGTGCGAATGGATCAGGAAAGTCTGGAATGCAGTGGGGGGGG
>NW_008423983.1:0-319 GCF_000622305.1 Nannospalax galili | reverse complement strand
TTGCTAACTATACATCTGACAATATATACTGGGAATATATAAATAATTAAATCATCCAATAAATGGGCAAATGAATTAAACAAACAGTTCTCAAAAGCAGAAATACAGATGGTCAATAAACACATGAAAAATGTTGAACGTCTGTAACTATCTGGGAAATGCAAATCAAAAGCACGTTGAGAATCTGTTTTACCTCAGAATCATTAGGAAAACAACCGCAGATGCTGGTGGAGACTGAGGAGAGGAACCTTGATACACTGTTGGTGTGAATGTAAGTTAGTCCACCCATTAGTAATCAGTATATACATTCCTCAAGAGA
>NW_008423982.1:0-319 GCF_000622305.1 Nannospalax galili | reverse complement strand
TTTCTAAGTGATGGGGATTCAGTAGGGAGCTCACAATCTGGGGGTGGAGATTCATATTAATGAAAGAACCAAATGAACATAGGAATACATATTGTTACAGATAGTCCCAGAGGATTTCTCTTCTCTGGGATGCAAGCAGAAGGAGTAAGACCACAACTAGGACAGTATGATTCCCTACTGTAGGGTATAAATTTTGACTGGAAATGTGAACAACCAGTAGGAATTAACCAGGCATATAGGGAGGGAAAGGAGGGGAGGAATGGCCATTCTTCCCATCATCCCACTAAAGTAATTATGCTTGTAAATCTTAGAGCTAGAT
>NW_008423981.1:0-319 GCF_000622305.1 Nannospalax galili | reverse complement strand
AATAGTCTCCATCCACTGGAAGAGAAACTTCTTTGATGAGTTTTGAGAGCTCCACTTATCTGTGGGTTTAAGGATAAGTATTTAGAATGCAGTTAGAAATTATGTTGGTTTAGGAAAATGGCAGTAGTAGGCTCTCCCCTAGGGTTTGTGGCCTCTCCAGCCACAGGTATTTGGCCAGGTTTATAGTACCATGCATGAATTCCCTCTTCTTGAGCAGGCCTGAAATCCTCTTAGAAAGCTGCTGGTTACCCCCAAGATAATAGTGCCACTTTGCATACTGTGACAATCTTGCTGGGCCAGTTATTGTTGTGGATCATAG
>NW_008423980.1:0-319 GCF_000622305.1 Nannospalax galili | reverse complement strand
CCTCCCTCCTTCCTTCCTTCCTTCCTTCCATTTTTGAGACAGCTGTAGCCCTAGCCATGTAGAACAGGCTGGTCTTGATCTCACAGAGACCTACCTGCTTCTGCCTTCTGAGTGTTGAAATGAAAGGTGAGCCCACCATGCCTGGCTTGGTCATGTCTTTTGGTCAAGGTTTGTAGCTGACCCGATCCATGTCCCCAGAAGGCTGGCAGCTTTGGATTATTCTGAAGGGATGGAGTGTGCTTCTTATTAGGGCTAGTGAGCCCCAGTGTAGGGCTGCTGTGCTACTTGAGACAGTCCCAGGTGGGTTCATCCGGGGGGG
>NW_008423979.1:0-319 GCF_000622305.1 Nannospalax galili | reverse complement strand
CCCAGCTTAGTTTATATTTTATTATGTATAACTATTCACACACCATACAGACACAGACCACTTGAGTTCATCCTGTCAGAATTCTTTGAGAAACCAAGTCTCTGTGACATTGACACATTTTTCTAAATTTCATAGCTCATTGTACAAGGTTGAACTGAGAAACAGCCCTCTGCTGGGCTCACTGCCAGAATCCTGCAGGTTCTTGTAAACAGGCAAAGGTCTTCAAATGCAAGTTCACCTAGCTCTCTGCTTGAGTCTCGCGTTTTGGTTTTTTTTGGTCTTTTAGCCTTTCTTAAACAGAGCTATGTCTACCTGTTTT
>NW_008423978.1:0-319 GCF_000622305.1 Nannospalax galili | reverse complement strand
TATTTTCTCTGGCTTTAGGATCTGCAGGTACTCTGTAACTTCTCTCAACCACTGGGTATTCATATTTGCAAATGCCATTCTGTTCAGAAAACTCATTCAGTTCCTCTGGCTCTTACCCTTTTTGTGGTCCCACTTCTGCAAAAATCCTTAAGCCTGTGGAGGAGAGGTTGTGATGTACGTGCCCCACTTAGAGTTGAGCAATCCATTGTCTCTCACTCTCCGGATGTTGAGCAGTTGTGGTCTCTGTTGATCACCGTCTCCTGCAACGAAGAAGCTTCTCTGATGAGGGTTGAGATGTAATAATCTATGGGTATAATGA
>NW_008423977.1:0-319 GCF_000622305.1 Nannospalax galili | reverse complement strand
CACTGAGTCATCTCAAAGGCCCAAGTGAAATAAATCTTATAATTAAATCATCGAGTACCATCACTTCCTGATGTATTTTTGAATCCCAGAACTGATACTCCCTTTGGCATATTTCTTTCGTTTCAACCACCACAGCTCTGCATATGCAAATTCTGCTCTTATAATTCAGAAAATAGAAGAATATCCTTGATAATGCATACATTTTATTAAGGAAGTTAGTATAAGGCACAAGATTTAGCATTATTGATCCATTCATCCTTTGACATACAATAATAAAGTTTTGAATACTAGTAGGTAAAAGAAACTACATTATGATGTT
>NW_008423976.1:0-319 GCF_000622305.1 Nannospalax galili | reverse complement strand
AAAAAGAAGAATGGCTAGACAGGGCTGAGAGACACCAGTCCTTACTCCCCTTATTGTAAGGTACAGGGAAAATGTTCAGGAAGTATCCCAGACAGACTCAGGAGCTTGAAAGGTGTGTGTCCCATGAGAAAGCCTCTGCTCGCAGTGGTCACAGGAAGCTCGGTTCAGCTCTTATAGTCACAGGCCTTTGATCAACTCCAGTAAAATCAACAACTCTGGCAATTACTTTTTTTTTTTTTTTGTCTTTATTTTGAGACAGGGTCTCCCAGTAGCACCAGCTGGCCTGGAACTTGCTATGTAGACCAGGCTGGCCTCAAAC
>NW_008423975.1:0-319 GCF_000622305.1 Nannospalax galili | reverse complement strand
CCTAAAACTTCTTTATCTAACACCAGATCTGACTAAATCCAATTCAACTTCTGATTTCATGATTTCATGTCAATTCAGGAAGTCTGTTACTAAGTAAGCTGACCACTAAGTAAATCGATTTTGGAATAATTCATTTAGGGCAAATGTGAAGTGTCTAAGACCTCTATCTCTAGCAGATCAGAAGGTGGATGGGGTCTCTAGCTATAGGCCCACCATTCACAGTCAACACTTTAAGAAGCTGGTTTGCCCAGAATCCTCCACCTTCCAGAAGAATCAGTGTGCTTTGAGGCTAGCCCACTCATCCTGTGCTCTGCCCTCC
>NW_008423974.1:0-319 GCF_000622305.1 Nannospalax galili | reverse complement strand
GTATAATTGTTATAACACAAAGATATAGGTTAGCTTGTGAAGGAGAAAACTGAGACCAATTACCCTTAAGAGTGAACTCTATTAAGAGAAAGCTTCATGATCACTAGGTGTGTTTGGTCAGGCCTTGAAGGAGAGAGCTTTGTGGTGGGGGTGTTCTAGTTTTACTTTGTTGGTATGATAAAAGACCCTGACCAAAAGCAACTTATGGAAAGAAAAGATTTAGTTAGCTTAAAATTATAGGTCACAGGCCATCACTGAGGGAAGTCAGAGCAGAACTCAAGCAGGAACTTGAAGCAGAAACCATGGAGGATGCTGCTTG
>NW_008423973.1:0-319 GCF_000622305.1 Nannospalax galili | reverse complement strand
CAGTCCCATCTCTGAGCTTTAACAAAGTCTCCGACTGCCCTATTTAGATTTTATTTCTTTGATATCCTTTTCTTAAAAGAGATTAAGAAAAAAGTTTTAATTTCAAACTCAATGAGTTCTGACTCATATAGTTTCTCAAAATTCTGCTAAAAATCTTTGCGACTTGTTCTTTGATGTGTCTTTTCTTCTCTTATCATATCACAAATACAAAAAGGAATCAGTTGTCACTTTCTGCCTTCTCCCTACCAGATCCACCAATTCTTTAGGACCCCTTTCCATCTCCCACATTAGTGTAGGCTGCAGTGCTGTCAAACTACGT
>NW_008423972.1:0-319 GCF_000622305.1 Nannospalax galili | reverse complement strand
TCGTGTCACCTACCCTGTGTCCCATAAAGATGGTTGTGTCATCTGCCCCCACTGACGTGCAGATACTTATGAACACACCCCTTTGAAGTGCCGACGGTCGTGTCACCTGCCCTCTGGCCATAAAGATAGTCTTGTCTCCTGCACCCACTGATGTGCAGATGTTCGTGTACCTTCCTCTCTGACGTGCAGATATTCGTGTCACATGGCCCCTCTTATGTGCAGATGGTCGTGTCATCTCCTCTCTCTAATGTGCATATGGTTGTGTCAGCTGCCCCCTCTGGCGTGCACATGGTCGTGTCACCTGCCCCTCTGACGTGCA
>NW_008423971.1:0-319 GCF_000622305.1 Nannospalax galili | reverse complement strand
ACTGGCTGCTCTTGCAGAGGACCTGGGTTCAGTTCCCAACACCCACATGGTAGCTAACAACTGTCTGTAACCTGAGTTACAGGGTATCTGATGCCCTCTTCTGACCTCAGAGAGCATTGCACAAACAGATGCACTTACATACATGCAGACAAAACACTCATACACATAAAATAAAGATAAGTAAAATTTTAAAAATCTATAAACATCAAAGCATGGAATTTATTCTGAGAATTTAGCCTAGTGTGGTGGTGCATGCCTTTAATCTCAGCACTCTGGAGGCAGAAACAGGTGGATCTCTGTGAGTTCAAGGCCAACCTAG
>NW_008423970.1:0-316 GCF_000622305.1 Nannospalax galili | reverse complement strand
AGAAGCATCTTATATTAAGAAGTGTGTGTGTGTGTGTGTGTGTGTGTGTGTATACACATACAAGAGCATTCTGATTAGTTTTGTTTTACTGTAAATTTGATACAACCCAGAGTTGTATGGGAAGAGGAAACTTCAGTTGATGAACTAACTAGATCAGATTGACCTATGCTCATGTCTATAAGGGATTCTCTTGATTGATGATTGATGTAGGAGGTCCAAGCCCATTATGGGCAGCACCATCCCTAGGCATATGGCCCTGTGCCATATAAGAAAGCTAGCTTATAGGGCTGGAGAGATGGCTTAGCAGTTTTAAGAG
>NW_008423969.1:0-319 GCF_000622305.1 Nannospalax galili | reverse complement strand
TTTTTTTTAAAGTTTAAAAAAAAAATCAAAGAATATTAAAAATGGAAAACTATGTAATTTTGCCCTCTCCAGTTCCACATACAAAATAATAGACTGCCAAACAAAGAGAATGTGTTAGTTTGACTTACAGAGTATGTACAGCATTTATGAATAGCTCACATTTTTAAGGCATTGTACAGGTGGGTAAATATGAAAGGAAAAAGCTGAGATTGAGAATTTCATCACTAAAATTCTCATGGGTCTTTTTGGGTTTTTTTTGGGGGGGGGGTGGTCTTTTTGAGACAGGGTCTCCCTGCAGCTCCAGCTCTCCTGTGACTAG
>NW_008423968.1:0-319 GCF_000622305.1 Nannospalax galili | reverse complement strand
TTCTTCCAAGTCTGAGTAAGAAGAAACAAAAGATTTGAAGTGCAGCTTGAAGAATTTAAGTTAGACTCAAAGGAGAACTTTCTGGCAAATAGTCATCAGAATGGTTTACTGAATGAGACTACAGTTTGTTCTTATGAAGTGGTCTCTTTAAAAATGAGAGGGCTCTCAACTTTCTGAAGTGGTTGTGTCTGAAACCATTTGCAGCTGAGGAAGCAGTCATTCTGAGTTTCCTCAGTCTCTTAATGTTAAAGTTCAGATAGCCCTGCCACCTCACCAACAGGATCTCACGGACTTCTCATGATCCTGAGAAAAGGGAACC
>NW_008423967.1:0-319 GCF_000622305.1 Nannospalax galili | reverse complement strand
CCCAGCCCAGCCCCAAGACAGGTTCCATGATACTGTCTGGCTGGTTCTCTGTCTGGGTTTGGTGTCCTAATTCAGACAGCCACCACAGTGGATGACAAGGGTCCAGACTGAGGAAAGGAAAAGCCACCTTTCCTGCCCATTTATTTTGAGCAGACATTTAGGTTACATTTGTAACTAAAATTTACACTTGGTGAAATGCACAGGCCTTAAACATACAGTTAAGGATTTTACCAGATGTGTACACCTTTGGAAGCAATGACTTCAAGGAAGCTAAGGAGCCTTTCCAGTTCCTCCCCAAATTCCCTCCTGTCCTGTTATC
>NW_008423966.1:0-319 GCF_000622305.1 Nannospalax galili | reverse complement strand
AATCAACTGTGAAAACAAGAGGTCAACAGTGGAGAATTTGGGTTCCACAGAACTTGAAGACTATTGCAGTTTTGGAAATATATAGGTAAGAAATTCAAACAGACTGGGGGAAGGAGGAAGGAAGAAAAACATGAGGTAAGAGTGTAAAAGTGTCGAAGATTAGTGAAGCTCTTTGTCCTCACCAGAGACACTTCTTCCCGTAGACGGAGGTCAACACAGAAATTCGCAGCTGTTCAAAGTACAGAGAATAGGTGTGTGTGGAGTGCTCAGTCATAAATGGGATGTCTGCATCACAGCACCTACCCCCACAGCTCAGGGA
>NW_008423965.1:0-319 GCF_000622305.1 Nannospalax galili | reverse complement strand
TCAAATGGTAGGTTCATTTGTAGTTTTTTAAGCATTCTACACACTGGTTTCCATAGGGATTGAATAAGTTTGCAGCCCCACCAACAGTGGATGAGCATTCCCTTTCCCCACATTCTCCCCAACATTTGGTATCATTTGGAAAACCATATGGTTTTTTGAGACAGTGTCTCACTATGCAGCCCCGGATGCCCTAGAACTTCTTATGTTATGTGCATAATTCTAGCCTTGACCTCAGAGATATCTACCTGTCTCTGCCATCCAAATGCTGAGATTGAAGTTGGCACCATGCCCGATTCATTGGAATGTTTATAGTTTATAA
>NW_008423964.1:0-319 GCF_000622305.1 Nannospalax galili | reverse complement strand
AAACATCATGACAAAACCCCCACAACTTGAGGAGGGAAGGGTTCATTTCACTTTAGAGGTAAAAGTTAACCCAGGGCAGCAACCTGAGCAGAAATGGAGGATCTCTGCTTACCGGTTTGCTTCCCCTGTCCTGCTCAGATACCTTTCTTATACTGTTCTGGCCCAGCTGTCTAGGGATCACAACATCCCCAGTGGGCGAGGCCCTCCTATGTGAATCAGTGATCAAGAAAATACCCCACAGGCCAGTCTGATGGAGGAAATTCCTCAATTGCAGTCCCTTATCCCAGGTGAGTGTAGTTTCTGTCAAGTTGACAAACAA
>NW_008423963.1:0-319 GCF_000622305.1 Nannospalax galili | reverse complement strand
GCACAGTGCCTTCTCCAGGTTTCTTTGGAAATTGTGTGCCAGGAAAAGTTGAGGAACTTGCGTTGCAGCATGGGAAAAATCCTAGCAGTGGTTACTGGGGCTCAGTTCCCTCTCTGAGAGAACTGAGGTCCCTGTGGAGGAATGCTGGTGGCTGGTTCCTGTGAGTGGTGCTCTTTAGAACCCGTGTGTTCTTGCTCTTGGAAGTGACTGTTTTGTAAGTGTGTGGAGGGGGAAGGGTACCGCTGGGAGTTGGTGACTGGCTCTGGTAGTAGGCTTGCCCTGGCAGAGTTGGGGAGTGTGGAAGCCAACCTCTTAGAGG
>NW_008423962.1:0-319 GCF_000622305.1 Nannospalax galili | reverse complement strand
GAGGCAGACCCAGGGCCTGCCTGACTCAGTGAACCAACAGGTGCAGCAGGGATAAGGGAGATGCTCTGCTTCCTTAGCCCAGTGCAGGCTCCCAAAATTGTACAATTGTTAAGAAAAATTACAATAGCATGTGTGGGTTGCCCCCCTATGAGCTGTTGGTCAGATAGATCCTAGAGGTCCTCAAATTAACCAATGCTATAACCACTAACTAGAAAGGTTGGTAAGGCCATGTTCCTGAAGACACTGCATGTTGTAAGCACATGAGAAAAAGAGACAGAGCCAAGACTAAGCTAAAAACTCCATGCCACTGGATGGATGG
>NW_008423961.1:0-319 GCF_000622305.1 Nannospalax galili | reverse complement strand
TGAGTTGCTGTGGGTGCCCTGGGATCAGGCTGTGTTAGAATAAATGGGTTTCAGCTCAGATCCACATCACTGTCACAGCGCTGAGTCTGGGATATATATTGGCTCACATGAAACTGTGCTGCTTGGGAACAGCCTGTGAGCTGCTCTGAGGAGGAGGCAGGGTGAGGGGCTCTGCATTGGGTGGAGGAGAATGGGATTGGATGTGTCTTAATGTCATTGGTATCTCCTGTGATGGACATTACTGTGTGTGGCCAGAGGCACGAACAACCCAAATTTGGTACATAATTGAAAATATCATTTGCATTTCACTGTGGGATGA
>NW_008423960.1:0-319 GCF_000622305.1 Nannospalax galili | reverse complement strand
CTGGTATCGAGCCCCGGGGATTACCAGATGCAGATGGCTTGACCACTACGTTCTCACAATGTAGCCCTGGCATGAAGAGTTAGTTGCGACTTGGTGACTTATGTCATACTTCCAGAGTTAACGTTCAATGAAAGGACAAAAGAACTTTGTGATCACTGTAAGCAGTGAACCCGGAACGCAAACCTCAGGAGCAAAACATGTTTTTGTGTTTTGTTTTTTAATGTGTACGGTTGGTTGTATTGCTTGCATGTAGGTAGGTGCACCCACATTGTGCAATGCCCTCAGAGGTCAGAAGAGGGCGTCGGATCCCCTGGAACTG
>NW_008423959.1:0-319 GCF_000622305.1 Nannospalax galili | reverse complement strand
AGAAAGATGAAAATGGGTGTGTAAGTCTCTAGCTTGTTGAATTATGGTGGACTCTAGGATAGTGCTCAGGACCAGTTTGTCAATGGCAGCGTTGCCCTCTGCCAGAAGCCCTGGGAGATTGGTATGAGAGCATAAGTGCTGAATATACCAAGGGGCAGAGCGCTGCTTGAGTAATAGTTGTAATAAGGAGAGCAACAAATCAAGGGGACTCTGGTGGGGTCAGAAAGCTGCAAAGGCCACATGTTGTAGAGTGTGAACTACATAAGCGCTGTCAGAAAATATATTACAGGGAGTTGTAGGGAGATCCTGAAAGACCTGT
>NW_008423958.1:0-319 GCF_000622305.1 Nannospalax galili | reverse complement strand
CATTGCCCTTTAATTGTAGCCACTTGAGATTAAGATAGGACAGTTGTAAATTCAAGGCCAGCCTGGAGTATAGGGTGAGTTCAAGGCTAGCTGGGCAGCTTAGTAAAACTTCTTCTCAAAATAGTTCAGTGATACAGTGCTGGTCTAACATCCACAAGGCCCTAGGTTCATTCCCCAATCTTCCCAAAAGACACAAAAAAGAGCAATATAATGTCACAGAACTATATTTTGCATTTAAAAGAAGGAATCTGGTTTGATAAATACCTCTGTCTTTTCTCACAAATGCATAGGTTTTTATGTAGTCTAAAATATTTATCCT
>NW_008423957.1:0-319 GCF_000622305.1 Nannospalax galili | reverse complement strand
GCTGAGCCATCTCTCCAGCCCCAGTATCTGCTTCTCTTTTTTAAAGCTCCCACTCCTAGCCCAATCCCTCACCAGTTACCCACACTGATTATAGTCTTGTGCGCATTTTAGACTTTTATATTTATACTCTTTAAATTTGACATAAATGGTATTCTACCTTGTGCATCTATAATTTGCTTTTCTGAGCTCACATTATTTTTTCACCTAAGTAAACAATTCGCTTTTGCAGTGTGTGACCAATTCACTTTTTAGAAACAAGGAGCCATGTCCTCCCATCAACATGTAACAATCACCAAAGCACACATCACTCTAAATACTT
>NW_008423956.1:0-319 GCF_000622305.1 Nannospalax galili | reverse complement strand
CAGCCAGGAATAGTCAATGGAAGGTGTCAAATGTGGCTACAGCCAGGAGGCAGACCCAGGGCCAGCTTGATTCAGAGGACCAAGAGTTGCAGCAGGGACAAGAGAGACTCTCTGTCGCCTTAGCCTGGTGCAGGGTCAGGCAACTTGAGCCAACACTTGTATGTGTATCAAGGATAAAAGAGTACAAAGAGACTCCATGTAAGATACCCAGAATGTGGAGTGACTACAAAGGGATAACTAAAGATAGTAAAGAACTAATCAGATTAATGACTCTTACCCATGCTATGGTATCTAACAAAGATCTATGAAAAAAAAAAAA
>NW_008423955.1:0-319 GCF_000622305.1 Nannospalax galili | reverse complement strand
TCTGGGTCCTCAGTTCCAGTCCCTGGGTCATCTTTCCTGTTCCACAAGAAGCAGATCAGGTTTTCGACAGCACCTTCTCCACTTATCCCTATCTGTTAAAGGTTAGGGTTCCAAATCCTCTTTACATGTTGTTGCCCTACCTCTGTCTCCTTCAGTCCAAACTGGTGCGATTTCCTTAGGGGGAGGAAAAAAAAAAACAACTCAGATGTGGTGGCACACCTTTAATCCCAGCACTCAGGAAGCAGAGGCAGGCAGATCTCTGAAATCTAGGTCAATCTGGTCTACATAGTGAGTTCCAGGCCAGCTGGGGCTACAGGGA
>NW_008423954.1:0-319 GCF_000622305.1 Nannospalax galili | reverse complement strand
TTTCAGAATCACTTTTTAAATATGTCTTTTGATACAGAAGTTTATATGCATCTTAATGCTACAATTCAATCTTCATTAAAATTCAGAATTTAACAATTATTGTAGCTTTTGTGTCTGTTTTTACCTTATCCACTGTGTCACAGGGATTCTGTTAAAATGACTAACTCTCACAGGTCTCCTGTTTTCTGCTCACCTTTCTTGTTATGAAAGACATAAGATAAGAGCAGTCATTGATTGGGGAATTGAAGTTCTCCCATAAAAGATGAATATGTCGACAGACAGAAATACCATCAGTTTCCAGGCATGCAGGTCAAACATT
>NW_008423953.1:0-319 GCF_000622305.1 Nannospalax galili | reverse complement strand
CAAAAAAAAAAAAAAAAAAAAAAAGTAAAAGCAAGCAAAACAAAGACAAAAAGAAACAAACAAAAAACAACCCACCCACCTGTGAGAGTAAATGTGTATAGAAACTAGAAAGGGGCCCAGGAACCGAGCAGACATGGGGTCAGGGAGAGAAGAGAGAACAGGGAAAGGTCAACCAGAACTGTATATGAAAATTCCTTAAAGAAACCTGCTAAGAAATTTTGTAAGCTAAAAATAAAATAAAATGATAAATACTGCCTTTCTTCCTGAGAAACCTGGGTCCCAGTCCTAACTCCTGCTGCCTGTGAGCATGGCCTTGCTC
>NW_008423952.1:0-319 GCF_000622305.1 Nannospalax galili | reverse complement strand
GAGGGGGCAGGTGACACGACCATATTTATCGCAGAGAGGGCAGGTGACATGGCCATGTGCATGTCAGAGAGGGCAGGTGACAGGACCCTGTGCACCTCAGAGTGGGCAGGTGACACCACCATGTGCATGTCAGAGAGCGTAGTTTACTCGACCATCTGCACGTCAGAAGGGGCAAGTGACACCACCATCTGCATGTCAGAGGGGAATGGTGACAGCACCGTCTGCATGTCAGAGCGGCACGTGACATGACCATCTGCATGTGTGAGAAGGCAGGAGACACGATCATCTCCACGTCAGAGGTGACAGGTGACACGACCAT
>NW_008423951.1:0-319 GCF_000622305.1 Nannospalax galili | reverse complement strand
CAGCCCTTGGCCTAGTATTGTTCAATATTATTGTTCTGTCATGGAACTGTATTCAGGAGAACATGTGATTTTCCTCTGATTAGTTCAGACCTCAGTTATAATCAGAATGCACTTTGGAAAAGACCACGACTTATTTTTTGTATGATTTGACTTTTTTCTTTTGAAGCCCTACATATTGAATTCTCATTATGTGCATTTCCTGCTGGATAACTTGAGTTGATAACTTGACACACCAGGGTAGAGGAAGCCTCAGTTGAGGAAGTTCTTCCATCAGATTGACCTGTGGCCATGTCTGTGGGGCATTTTCTTGATTGTTGAG
>NW_008423950.1:0-319 GCF_000622305.1 Nannospalax galili | reverse complement strand
GTGACCAAGGGAACTTAGAAGAAGAAGAGTTTATTTGAGCTTATAGTTCCAGAGGGATGAGAGACCATCATGGCCAGGAGGCATGGTGGCGGGAGGTGGTTGGAGGAGAAAGAGGCATGCACACATCTTCAAGTAGCCACAGGAACACAGGAAGCGGAGCAAGGACAGGAAAACCAGCAGGACTTAAGAACTCTCAAAGCCACCGTGAGTGATGTACTTCCTCAGGCATGGCCACACTTCCTAATGCCTCCCTAAACAGCGCCACCAACTGGGGACAAAATGTCTAAATACTTGGAGCTTATGGGGGACATTTTCATTC
>NW_008423949.1:0-319 GCF_000622305.1 Nannospalax galili | reverse complement strand
ATGAAATTCTCAAAGAATCAATAAAAATATTATTAAAAAGAAGGCAGGAGAGGAGGCTGGATGGAGGGAGGAGGAGCACCCTGTCATTTTAACTGGAATGTTCTAAGTAGAATTTACTGAGGTGATGATTTAGCCACAGAGGTAAGAAAAAGCCATAAAGCTGTCTGTGGGAAACCTGGGGAGAGAGGAGCCAGTCAGTGCAAAGGCCAGAGGCAGCAATGGCCCAGATGTGAAAAGGGAACTAGAGGCAGCATGGCTGGAGCAGGTGAGGAGAGTGGCAAGTGAGGGAGACAGGCGAGCAGCTCAGGGAGGCCACTTT
>NW_008423948.1:0-319 GCF_000622305.1 Nannospalax galili | reverse complement strand
TCAAATGAGGGGACTGGAGAGATGGCTCAGCAGCTAAGAGTATGTACTATTCCTTCAGAAGACACAAGTTCATTTCCCAGCACCCAAGTCAGGTGACCCACAACCACCTGTAACTCCAGCTCTAGGGATCTGATGCCCTCTTTTGACCTTTGAGAACACCTGAATTCATGTGCATACCCCAACATAGACACACATATACACATAATTAAAAATAAATCCTAATGTTAAAAATGAAAAGGACAATTAATGTTTAGAAAAAAAGGAATTGTTTATAAAGTTAAAACTATTTTCTAATATGTAGCTGGAATTGCCAAACCCA
>NW_008423947.1:0-319 GCF_000622305.1 Nannospalax galili | reverse complement strand
TTTTTTTTTTAATACTAGCTAGGCATTATCTGTCCTCTCCCTGTCTTAGCCTCTCTCCCCATTTAAAGTGGCCGCATTTTCCCCATTTCTCCTTTGATAGATCCTGTCTGCTATGGTCCCACCTCTCTTGAGCTCCTTCTTCCACTTTATCCCCATAGTTCCTTGTATAGCCCTCCTCCCCCTCCCATTTAAGTACCCCCATTTTACACATTTCTTCCTTAGTAACACCTTTTTCCTACTGTTCTTCTCTCTTGGGTTCCTTCTTTCACTCTACCTCCCTGGTTCTCTTCCATTTTCCTGGTGTCTGCAGTTACATCAG
>NW_008423946.1:0-319 GCF_000622305.1 Nannospalax galili | reverse complement strand
GAAGACCAATGCACATATTTCCTTTTTATATATTTTATTATTTTTATCTTATATGTATGAGGGTATTGTCTGCACATGTGTAAGTGTGCCTGTGTCATACAATACCCACAAAGGTCAGAAGAAGGCTTTAGATGCCCTCGAAATGGAGTTCTGTATGGTTATTGGTTGCTATGTGGGTGCTGGGAATGGAACCTATGTCCTCTGCAAGAGGAGCCAGTGTTCTTAACCACTGAGTCATCTCTCCAGCCCGAAAATGCATGTATTTTGTGGAAGGCAAGGTGGTATGTTTGGGGATAGATATAAAATTGATGGGAGAGTG
>NW_008423945.1:0-319 GCF_000622305.1 Nannospalax galili | reverse complement strand
ACGGGTGTAGACAAGACCCCCATCTATACATCTTTCTAATACAAAAACCTGGTAATGCAACGACCAGTTAAATGCTCTTAGAGTGGTTGCCGATCTCTTAAATTTGTGGGCAGGCTTGCGCTGTGGACCGAGTGGAATCACCTGAGATTTTGATCCCAGGCATGTTTCCTTAGAAATCAGCATTTCACCCCACTTTCCTTTTCTTTCTTAACACCCCTACAAACAAAAATCCCCAAAGTTTCCAAGGGATCTTTATATAAGCCTTAGGGTCAACTTCTAAAATAAACTTCCCTAATCTGTTTTGTTATCTTGCCCCTGG
>NW_008423944.1:0-319 GCF_000622305.1 Nannospalax galili | reverse complement strand
CTCCTCAGCAGCCTCCTCGCAGGTCTGTCTTTTATTTCCGTCTTGGAGTCTGCTCTGCCTACCCTCAACCCTCCCAGGACTGGTCAGTCACAAACCCATTCGCTTTCTTGTCTTTCACACAGCCTCTGAATCTTTCTTTAAGGGCCTGTGGACTTTAATACAGAAACAGCAATTCAAATGGAAAACAGCCTTCAGAAAACTGTCCATTTTCTAGACAAACCAGCTCCATATCTCAACCTCTGCAGTTGATGGGTATCACCCTTCCTCTAGTTATTGAATAAACCTTGGGAGTCATCCTTGACTTGATCCTCTCTCTCAT
>NW_008423943.1:0-319 GCF_000622305.1 Nannospalax galili | reverse complement strand
GTCTCCTTCCCACATTTCATGCACTGTTTCTTAATCCACTGACTTAGTAATTCTTAGAAATTCTTAAGAATTCTACAAGAATCCAGTATGTGCATTAATGTAGAACCATACAACAAAGCACAGGAACATTTTTATCTTAATGTGAGGGTAGCTTTGGTACAGCTCAGGTTGTTAGCCCTACAGGTACCTGACAAAGGCTGGAGGACTTGCTCAGTTCCCATTTGCCTGGGCTTCCAGAGTCCTCAGTGTAAGTATAGCTTTGGGAAATGTACATGGGCAGTTGGATCCTGATGATAAGAGGGAGGAGCCAGATTGTGAC
>NW_008423942.1:0-319 GCF_000622305.1 Nannospalax galili | reverse complement strand
AAACACCTTCTATGCATCAATCAGGTCAAGTTCACGGGTGCAACTGGTCAGCACTGGAGGGATCCTAACTTCTACACTGGAGGGCTACAGATGTTCACATCACTCACATTCTTATGTATCAATGTTACACAAGAAAATATTTTAAGAGCAACAGGTGGTTCCTGTGCCTACTAACTGGACCATCAGGGACTTCTGGTCAGGCCCCCAACGTGTGAGCATGGGTCACACACAGAAACACCCTCAGCAGGAACTCGGGTCACTGCTCTTACCTCCGTCACCTTGGGCTGAAGTATCAACGCTTCGGGGCTCATCCGAGGGG
>NW_008423941.1:0-319 GCF_000622305.1 Nannospalax galili | reverse complement strand
GATGTTAAACCTCTGTCAGATGTGTCACTGGTGAAGATTTTTCCCATTGTGCGGGTTTTCTGTTCACTTTTTTAATTGCTTCTTTTGCTGTACAGAAGCTTTTTAATTTAATGCGGTCCCACTTGTTGATTTCTGACCTTAATTCCTGAGCAACTTCTGTCTCATTTAGAAAATCCTCTCCTACACCTATATCCTGTAAGTTACTGCCATTATTTTCTTCTAATAGTTTTAGGGTTTGCAGTTTCAGATTGAGGCCTTTGATCCATTGGGAGTTGACTTTTGTGCAAGGTAAAAGATAAGGATATAGTTTCATTCTTCT
>NW_008423940.1:0-319 GCF_000622305.1 Nannospalax galili | reverse complement strand
CATCACAGTGCTCAGTGTGCCATCACAATGTTCAGTGTGCTCTCACAATGCCCTAATATTTCATAACAATTTTCAATGTGCCAGCACAATACCCTAATGAGCGATCACAACGCTACAATGTGTCATAACTAAGCTCCAATGAGACATTTCCATGCTCAATGTGCCATCACAATGCCCCAGTGTGTTATGATAATGCTCAATGGACCACCACAATGCTGAATGTGCCCTAATGCCCCAATGTGTCATCACAATGCCCCAATGTGCCATCTTTGCTCCAATATGTTTTCATAATGCCCCGAATGTACCATCAGAATGCTCA
>NW_008423939.1:0-319 GCF_000622305.1 Nannospalax galili | reverse complement strand
TCTTTTCTTATTCCTATAAGACTTCCAGACACTATATTGAAAAAGAATGGAGACAATGGACAGCCTTGTCTGGTTCCTGACTTTAATGGGAAGGCTGTCAGTTTTTCTACATTTAGAATGATGTTGACAGTGAGTTTGTTGAATATAGTTTTAATTATTCTGAGCTATGTTCCCTCTAGTCCAATTTCCTCTAGGACTTTTAACACAAATCCATGCTGGATTTTGTCAGAGGATTTCTATGCATCTATTCAGATGACCTTGTGATTTATTTTTCTTTAAGTTCATTTATATTATTTAGTACATTTATTAACTTAGGTAT
>NW_008423938.1:0-317 GCF_000622305.1 Nannospalax galili | reverse complement strand
TTTTTTTTCGTTTTTTTTTTTTTTTTCAACGTATACTGTTTTATGATCAAGGCTAAGAACTCTGAGGGGGAGGTCCTAATTTTCCTGGTAACATCTGACACCCCAGGTGAGGCTCCCCCAAATTTCTGGTGACATAATCAGAGATATAGAGATGAGAATGTGCAAGGCATTTGGGAGGGAAGTTCTTCTAAAACCTTGTATTGATTGATTGATTGATTGATTGATTGATTGATTGAATTTTTGAGACAAGGTCTCTGTAGCCCCAGGTGACCGGGAACTCACTATGTAGACCAGGCTGGCCTTGAACTCACAGAGAT
>NW_008423937.1:0-319 GCF_000622305.1 Nannospalax galili | reverse complement strand
CCTGCTCTTTTGTAAGCATAATTTTTCTCATTCAGGAATATCATGATATAGTGACCCAGGGAAACTGGACACATATTCAACAATATTAATGCTGTTCGACTTGTACTGAACTTAAATCCTCATCTTGAATCGTACTTTGAACATTAGTAAATTTATTCCAAATAAGATTTATACGCACATTCAAGGCATATTATTTCCACACAAAACAAGCACTTTAATATTGTTAACATTTAGAAACACAAATCAAAGATATTTTAAGTTACAAAATCCTAAATTCAAGATTATAATCTGTGTTCAGTCAATTATACTTTTATTTTAT
>NW_008423936.1:0-319 GCF_000622305.1 Nannospalax galili | reverse complement strand
AAAAAAATAACTGATAAAATGTACATAGAAACATAGAAAGACATTTATTGTGTGGGGTTGGTCGTCTGACTAAATGCTGAGAAGTCTATGAGTGCTATTTGCAAGCTGAAGGCCCAGGAAAGCTGGGGGTGTAGTTCATTCCAAGCCTAGAGCCCGAGAACCAGGGAAACCAATATTGTAAATTTCAGCCCAGGGGCAGGAGAAAGTGAAGTGGGATATGCTCGCTTAGAAAGTGAGGCATGAAGGTGGGTGTGGTGGTGCACATCTGTTATCTCAGCACAGGGTAGGCTGAGACCTTCCAGTCTAAGGCTGGTTGGAG
>NW_008423935.1:0-319 GCF_000622305.1 Nannospalax galili | reverse complement strand
CTTTGTTCCACTCTATCAAGGAGAGGAACACTATATATGGCATACTTCTTAATGACTACATGCCATTCTCCAATATTTAAATAAAAATTTTTTAAAATCTATCATACCTTCCTATGGGAATATTTTGAGAGTCAAAAAACAAATGAAAAAATCAGGATTAGTCCTAGTTTATATGATGTAAAATTTATCTAATAGGATCCATGGCCGAACATACTCAAATATTTCTCAAAGGGCTGAGTGTGGTGGCCCATGCCTTTAATCCCAGCAAAGGGATTTCTGTAATATCCTGGTCAGCGCAGTTTACATAGTAAGTTCCAGG
>NW_008423934.1:0-319 GCF_000622305.1 Nannospalax galili | reverse complement strand
GGGGGGGGGCGATGATTGATTTTTTTCCTTTTTGATTTTATTTATTTTATTTTTGTGTATAAGTGTTTATCCTGCATGTATGTATGTGTACCTGTGTCATGTGCCATGTGTTAGATACCCTGGAACTGAAGTTACAAATGGTTCTGAGTCACCATGGGAATGCTGGGAACTGAACCAAGTCCTCTCAAGAGCAGTCAGTGCTCTTAACCACTGAGAAATCTCTCCATCTCTCCAGCCCTGGTTGTTCTATTTTTTAAAATCAAGTCTATGGGTGTTTATATTTGCCTGTGATGAGAGCAAGAGGGAGCATGTGTGTGTG
>NW_008423933.1:0-319 GCF_000622305.1 Nannospalax galili | reverse complement strand
CTGTCTCTGTATTCTAAGCATGGTCATTTTAAGTACCTATGCAGCTGTCCCCAGCTTGTTACGTGTGTTCTAGGGATCAACCCAGGCTCTCATGCTTACCCAGCAAGTACTTTACCAATGGAGTCATTGCCTCTAAAGGAGTCCTCTCTCCAGCTTCTGGGTTTTGTTTTCTCCCAAATTCCCCTAAAGAAACCTACCATGAACTGATAGGACAGGATGGTTCAGTGGGTGAGAACTCCTGCTTCCAAGCCTGACAACCTAAGTTTGATCTTTGGGACCCACATCGTGGAAGGAAAGAACTGAGTCCTACAAGTTGTCT
>NW_008423932.1:0-319 GCF_000622305.1 Nannospalax galili | reverse complement strand
TTGTGACCAGGTTTCACTATGTAGTCCTAGCTGGACTGGAGCTCTCTATGAAGACCAAATGGGCCTCAAAGGTCAAAGAGATCTACCTGCCTCTCTCTGCCTTTCAAGTGCTAGGACTCAAAGTAATGTCACCATGCCTGGTCCATGTTGCTTCATTTTTCCATAAGGTGTACAAGGTACATAATGTGTGGGGCAGATGAGGGGTAAATAGTATCCAGTAAACCAAGAGCCTCACAAAGGCTTGCAATTGTTTGACTGTCAATGGCCAAGGATATGCTGGAGCCTGACAAGTATAGTTTCTATGGTAGCTTTGGTCTCA
>NW_008423931.1:0-319 GCF_000622305.1 Nannospalax galili | reverse complement strand
CCTTGCTGCATCGGAACCTGGGCCTTCTCTACATTGCCAAGAAGAACCAGGAGGAAGCCCGTTATCATCTGGCCAATGATGTGAGCAAGTAACGTGTAACACCTGGGTGTTTCCCAGAATAGCTGAGTAATTTTGTTTTTCATTTGGTGGAGAAGCTTTCTAAAACCTGCTTTTTACAACTGACCATTTAGTGGAACATCAGCAAGAACTCAAGTCTAATGACCTGAGTTCAAGCCTTTCCACTTGGCTATGCAAATGTGACCAGGCTGCATCTTGCCTAAGTCTAAGCAGTTCTGAAGCTGATCTGGGGAGACAGCAG
>NW_008423930.1:0-319 GCF_000622305.1 Nannospalax galili | reverse complement strand
CTGTGTCCTTTGGGTTGAAGAGAAAGACAAAAGAGTAGGAGAAGAATTACTGCACTTAGACCCTTCTATCAGAGTTGCTTTTCAGGATAGAGGAGCTGAGACTGTGTGTCCTGCAGGGATGTTGAGGGCACAGCCATAAGCTATACATGTCAGCCTAGTCACTTGTGTGAAGTGTCTTGCTTTATCTTAAAACTTCATGCAGATTTTATATTCTGCTCCATGATCCATTTTCATGTATGTTAAAAAAGTTAAATTATTAGCCAGGCATGGTGGTGTACACCTTTAGTTCCAGCACTCAGGAGACAGAGGCAGGCAGATT
>NW_008423929.1:0-319 GCF_000622305.1 Nannospalax galili | reverse complement strand
TCATTTTCTGATACTTAGATCTAGATTTAGATTTAGATGGGCTGGGGAGATGGCTAAGTGGTTTAGATCGCTGGCTGTTCTTGCAGAAGACCCGGGTTCTAATCATAGCACCCACATGGCAGCTAACAACTGTCCATAACTCCAGTTCCTGAAGATCCGACAGCTTCTTCTGTCCTCCATGGGTATTGCATGACACTTACCTACATGCAGACAATACACGCATACTCATAAACTAAAAATAATAAAATATTTATAAAATAAAGAATAATTTAAAGATTTATCCATTTCTCAATTTGATTAACATTAGTAGCAGAGAAAG
>NW_008423928.1:0-319 GCF_000622305.1 Nannospalax galili | reverse complement strand
ACCTGTCTAATGGAGACAATGGGGTATTGAAGTCCCCTACTATTATTGAGTGGGGGTTATTCTGTGTCTTAAAATCCTATACTGTTATTTTTATGAATTTTGGTTCACCAGAGTTTGGTGCACATATGTTCAGGATTGTAATATCTTCTTGGTTAATTGTTCCATTGATCAGAATTAAGTGTCCCTCCTTATCTCTTCTAATTAGTTTTACTTTGAAATCTCTTTTGTCAGATATTATCATTGCAACCTCTGCTTGCTTCCTAGTGCAATTTGCTTGGAATATTCTTTTCCTTCCTTTCACCTTAAGGTAGTGTCTGTC
>NW_008423927.1:0-319 GCF_000622305.1 Nannospalax galili | reverse complement strand
GTCACTAACAGTTGCACAGGTTAATCCCCCTGCCCCAATTCCGTAGCTATTAAATGCTCAAACCAGATATTAACATAAACTTTGATTGTGTTAATTCAATTATGTTCCAGCTGTTGGACTTGTAAGCCCTACCCATCTCTCCCTACGGTGATGACCTTGGAACAGATCATTACTGATACTTGTTACTTCAAGCATGGATGCTATAAAGGCACTCAATGCATTTCATTTTTGAAAATGATCTCTACTTATTAAAAAAGAAATGAATATAAACCAAAGTGATATAGTCTCACAAACTTACTATTCTCCATTCTTCCTTTCT
>NW_008423926.1:0-319 GCF_000622305.1 Nannospalax galili | reverse complement strand
GGAGTGGGCATGGATTTGATTAAAATACCTTATATGCATGTATGAAATTTTCAATAAATTTTTTAAGTCAAAACAAACAAACAAACAAACAAACTTCATGGAGCCCAAAGGAAGCAGGGAGTAACCTCACAACAAGACATTTAATTCTTTTATTTACCCCAATTCTCACTGATTCACTGACACTGGATGGAGAAGGTCAAGTATCAGAGAGCTGTGCCAGGCCAGCTCCTACTACTACAAGAATTATTTTAAGAGTATTGGGGGTTGGAGCAATAGGTCAGCAGTTAAGAGCACTTAGTACTGTTCCAGAGGACCTGGG
>NW_008423925.1:0-319 GCF_000622305.1 Nannospalax galili | reverse complement strand
CTTTTCTTCTTCCTCCTCCTCCTTTTCCTCTTCCTTTTCTCTGTGGCTAAATGGGAAAATCTGCCGACACTGATGAGCAGCCCATTAGCTATACAGGATGAGCCACAAAAAGATCAGAGAAAAGATTAGAAACATCTATAGTGTTAGTTACAGGGATATTATCCATAGAGCATGTAATCCAATCCAAACCTTCCTACAACAGTTTCACATTGCGCCAGAAATTTTAGGATACTTTCTATTTTCAACCCGTGATCCTATGTAATACATAGTCTTGGCATTTCTTATCACTGCCAACCATGCATTTCTCATTTAAAAAAAA
>NW_008423924.1:0-311 GCF_000622305.1 Nannospalax galili | reverse complement strand
TGTGTGTGTGTGTGTGTGTGTGTGTGTGTGTGTGTGTGTGATCTGAAACTTGACTTTGAAATAGTTTGCATTGCCTTGCCAGATGTCTACTATACCCCACAGTCATTAATCAGGAGACTGGGCCAAAAAGGGCTTCATGAGGTGGGGGAGACAGGAGTGTTGGCCAGATGATAGATGTTCACAAGCATTTTTGTGTAATGTGACTGTTGTTATGCAATCTTGGAACTCTGAGAACTTGAATGAGCAACTCTGGGTAATCTCAATCATTCTATTTGTTTAAATAGGGGAAGCATCCTGAGAGGAAGTTTTTT
>NW_008423923.1:0-319 GCF_000622305.1 Nannospalax galili | reverse complement strand
CAATTTCAGGAATCTGATATTAGACAAAGGTTCCAAGAAGGCGCAGTGGAGGACAACGTCTCCTACAAGTGGTGCTGGCAAAGCTGGATCTCCACGTGGAGAAGAAGTCCCAGGGGACCCAACAGATTCTTCTGTCCTCTGTGGGCATTGCACAACATGGGTGCACTTACCTATGTGCAGGCAATACACGCATATATATAAAATAAAAATAAACGAAATATTTGAAAAAGAAAAGAAAAGAAAAAACACTACCAAAGTTGTGTTCAAAACTAACAGATCTACGCATGGTACCACACACATTTAATCCATAAAAAAATCG
>NW_008423922.1:0-317 GCF_000622305.1 Nannospalax galili | reverse complement strand
AACCACCATCTGCACATCAGAGGGGGCAGGTGACACGACCATCTGCACGTCGCAGTTGGCACGTGACATGATCATGTGCACGTCAGAAGGGGCAGCTTCCACAACCATTTGCACATCAGAGTGGGTAGGTAACACAACCATCAGTACGTCAGAAGGGTCAGGTGACATGACCACATGTATGTGAGAGGGAGTAAGTGACACGACCATCTGCACCTCATAGGGGGCAGGTGACAGGACTATCTGCACATCAGAGAGGGTATGTGACTTGACCATCTGCACGTCAGAGGGGGCAGGTGACACGACCATCTTTACAGCAC
>NW_008423921.1:0-319 GCF_000622305.1 Nannospalax galili | reverse complement strand
AATTAAGTGGTCATGAGGGGGAGGCTGCCTGGGAGGGGCAATATAAAGGCAGAAAAGGGAGTAATGGGGTAGGAAGCATTAAATGGGGGGGATTGGAGCACAGGGCATAGGAGGGAGTATGTGGAAGTATTAACACAAAAAACTTTGAAAAAAGTCATATAGAATCCTATTGGCATAGAATTTTCTTCAAATATGTGCATATACAATATAAAAATAAATTTCAAGGAGTTACCCTATAAGAGAGAAACATTGCCTCTACCAGACACAATAGACTAGCAAAGAGAAAGTCCAATGCCATAAACGGACTTACTTTTTGGAA
>NW_008423920.1:0-319 GCF_000622305.1 Nannospalax galili | reverse complement strand
CTTAGCTCCACCTCCTGGTCTTATTGGACATTCTGTGTGGTGATTTACGAGAGTTCCATGCTCAGCGTTAGCAGTGCCATGCTGTGTGCAAAGGACGTGGAAGTCTTTGCTGCATTCTCCATTGTTCTACTGTGCTATCATACATCAGGAGCTCAAAGACAAATTACTAACATTTTCTAGTCCGTGGCAGAAGAGCTTTGAATGAAGAATGGGGCTCTGGGTATTGGCAGTTTGCATGTCCATGAGGCAGCCCTGGGGTCTCTCCTGGATTCTCCCCCATAGTTTTCTAGATCCTTAAGCAATTCGCTAACCTCTACAG
>NW_008423919.1:0-319 GCF_000622305.1 Nannospalax galili | reverse complement strand
AGTTCATTGGGACTGGATTTACCCAGTCTGAGAGTGGTTTTCTTTTTTTTTTAACAAAATATTTTATTTCTGTGTGTTTCCGTAACAGATGTCATTGCTCTTAATTTCATTTTCTTGTTTCAATCTTTACATGCTTCCACAGTCTCGCTCACTCACTCACTTTCTCGAGTCTGCTCGCTCACCCCATCACAGGCTCATACCATTACATTCAGCTCTACTCTCTCATTTTCTAATGTTTTCTACCTTCTGCTAATCTGGAAAGCCATGTTTTCTGTTCTGCTAGTGGTTCTTAAATTTTTAAGCAACATGCTTTAACTTA
>NW_008423918.1:0-318 GCF_000622305.1 Nannospalax galili | reverse complement strand
GAGAGAGAGAGAGAGAGAGAGAGAGAGAATCCTGTAGAGCAGGACTCAGTACTCAGCACACAGGTGCCCCAACTGTGTTTAAGGATGAGGCAAAGACTTGGTCATAGAAGTGATGTCTCTTGCCTGAGAGCTGGTATGTGGCTACTTTTGCTTCTCCCAGTGCTGGGTAGCAAAGTATGGAGCTTGAATGTCTGAAGTTCAAATCCGGACCCTGCCAAGGACCTCAGGCAAGTGTCTTCACCTCTCTGCTGGTTTCCTGATATGTAAGTGGAAATAACAGAGTAAGAACACACACCTCAGCCAGGCATGGTGGCACAC
>NW_008423917.1:0-319 GCF_000622305.1 Nannospalax galili | reverse complement strand
GGAGGACCTGAGTTTGATTCCCAGAACACATGTGAAATAAAGCCTGGTGTGAGGACACGTTTGTAATTTCAGAAGATTACATGAAAGAGGCACACAGGTGGAGCCTTTAGGCCCGTTGGTCAGGCAGCCTGGTCTGTTTTAAAAAATAATGTGACCTTTATCTGAGAAACAACACCTGAAGTTGTCCTCTGCCCTCATATACATGTGCACTCACACACATGTGCACTGCACACACACGCATACACAGAATCAATTTTTAATTTTTTTATTATTTTTATTTTATGTATATGAGTGTATTGCCTCCATGTGTGTAAGTGCA
>NW_008423916.1:0-319 GCF_000622305.1 Nannospalax galili | reverse complement strand
AAAAAAAAAAAAAATTAGAACCAGCCTAGATGCCCATCAGCAGATGAATGGCTCCATATGTGTGAACCTATACATGCAGTAGAGTTTATATGAGAGTAAAATTGTTATTTGTAGGAAAATAGATGGAGCTGGAGATTGCTATGTTAGGTGAATAGTAAAACTCCAAAAGCAAAACATGTTTTAGTTCACACGCAGCATGTAGATTTAACTATAAATCTATATATTTATATATAGATGATATGAAAGTAGGTGAGAGACTCTTGTGGGGAGGAAGAGGTCTAACAGGTGCGGGAATAAGAGGGTACTTCAGATGAAGAAA
>NW_008423915.1:0-319 GCF_000622305.1 Nannospalax galili | reverse complement strand
TTACTTCTCCTGTACTTATCTGTCTGGGCCCACTGTACTTGAATATTTAAATATTTCTTTTTATACCTAGTTGACTCATCACATCCCACCTGCTCCCAAACTATCATAGACTTTAGAGCCAATTCACAAGCCTTCCTGATCAAGCTTGCTACTGCTTTGTGGTTAGAGTCCAAGACACAGACACATTTAAAAAAAACTTGTGTGTGTGGAAACTAAACAAAAATGTAAGCTGTTATGTGCTGCATCATTAGATTCCTCTACAAATGTTTAATTGAATTTCTGCTAACTGGCAATATTCGGTGCTTTGCAGTCTTTTTAT
>NW_008423914.1:0-319 GCF_000622305.1 Nannospalax galili | reverse complement strand
TCTTCATTTACACAGCAAGGACGGCGGATTCATTCATAGGCAGATGACACTAATCCTTTTTCCCCCGTTATTTTCCTTGTTGATTCTTACTCCCTACGTGCTTGTTTGGGGAGAAAACCAAACAGAAGTCACAGCAGAAACCAGTTTGCTCTCCCTCTTTACCACAAGTCCCAGCTTGTTCACCGATCAATTATTTACATCTAGATTCTGAAATCTTAGGATGAATGATTCCCCCTGTACTGAATTTACTATGTTAGAGAATATCTGATTTTATTAATATTTCTAAGCAAGTAGGCTCTTCAGCCATTGCAAGCCCCCT
>NW_008423913.1:0-319 GCF_000622305.1 Nannospalax galili | reverse complement strand
ACAGCAAGAGTTCAACCTTGGCTTGTTGAACTCCAGTACCCAGGTTCTGTCTTGTCATCTCACACTACTTCCTCTCTAGGTTTAGTTGTCTAGATTCTAAATCCCCCAATGGGAAGGAAGCAGTTTGATGACTTGAGATCCCCAGCAATCTCCCTTCCCAAACCTCAGATGATCCCTCTCCTTCAGGAGAATACTATTTTAAAATGTCCATCATATTAAATGGACTCATAAAGTTATCCTGAATTCCCAGTTTGCAGTGTGGACTGTTCATCGCAAGGCATAAAATACAAGCTATCATTACCATTTTAGAAATATCATT
>NW_008423912.1:0-319 GCF_000622305.1 Nannospalax galili | reverse complement strand
TTAAGTATGTGACATGTGAGCTGTGACCAGCAGGGTCTGGATGCTGTGATGAGTGCTGTCCATGGATCCTGCCCCCTACTTGTAGAAATGCATGGATGAATGGCTCTACTGCATCTAGGAGACCGTGATGGTCTTCTTCTTGGAGAACTACTCAGGGGTGCGAGTATCTCTCTATTAGATGTTCTAAAACAAACAAATAGAGAAAAAGGAATATATTCAGCAAATCATAAAAGCACAGTTTGCTACCAGGCAGGATGATCTTGGACTTGTCCACTACGTGTTTAAAGGCAGGTTAAAATTGCTTCTGTTTTGTGATTTC
>NW_008423911.1:0-319 GCF_000622305.1 Nannospalax galili | reverse complement strand
TCTTGCAGAGGACCCAGGTTTGGTTCCCATCACTCACATGGTGGCTAAAAATGGTCTGTAACTCTAGTTACAAGGGATCCAGTGACCTCTTCTGACTTCCACAGACATTGTAGAACATGGGTGCACTTATATACGTACAGGCAATATACTCATACACATACAATAAAAATAATTTTAAAAATAAGTAAATAAAATAACAAATAACCTAACCTAAATGCAAAACTTTTAAAAATTGCATGCATCGTTGGGGCTGGAGAAATGGCTCAGTGGTTAAGAGCACTGGCTGCTCTTACTGGGAACTGAAATTGGATTCCCAGCA
>NW_008423910.1:0-319 GCF_000622305.1 Nannospalax galili | reverse complement strand
TAATCTGGTTTGGGAAGGTAGTCCTGGGATTTGGGTTTAAAGAATAGGAGCCAGCCTGTGAGAGAGGCCTGCAGGGACAATGATGAGAGGAATGGGGTAGCTAGTCTACAGAAATAATTTTAGATTCTTATGTTTAAATGACAATTAAATGCCAGATGATTTTCTTTTACACTTAGCATGTGCCTGGCACTATTCTGTGTTCTCTGTTTATTATATCACTTAATATCAATGAAATGTTAACAGCCTGAAGAGCTCTTGTATAGCATTCTTCCATTTCTGTTACTGTTTGGATGGCCCTCAAAAACTCATGGTGAAATGT
>NW_008423909.1:0-319 GCF_000622305.1 Nannospalax galili | reverse complement strand
GTCTGAGATGGTCTAGCTAATGTGATACGGAGCTTTTGTGCAGATATTTTTATTCATAGGCAATCCTAATCCATTCCAAAGTGATATTAAGTCAGTTGATTCAGGGTATTTATGAGAAAAATATACTGCACAATGTTCTCTCAAAAAGGATTTATCCATTATTCATTCAACAAACCCACCTGGAAACACAACCATTTGATGGCAATATAAGCATAGGTCTAATACGTTTGACTAAGATTGCTGTTGGTGAGCTCTTAGAAGAATAGCATATCTTGTCATCCTAGAAACTTTACAGAGTCCACGTTTTCATCTGGGTCTT
>NW_008423908.1:0-318 GCF_000622305.1 Nannospalax galili | reverse complement strand
TGCTGTGTTGTCGGCACCCCCAGCCATTTCCCACTACTTGTCCATCTGGTGTGTTTGAGTCTGTGTATGGGAATGTGCACATGAGTGCAGATGCCTGTAAAGGCCAGATGTGTTGGATCTAGTTCTAAGAGGCAGTTGTGAGCTACCTGATAGTGGTGCTGAAACTAAACTCACATCTTCCTGCAAGACCACTATGCTCTGAGCCATCTCCCCCAGCCTCACTGCCCTTCTACTGAAAATTGTGACACCTGTTAGGAAAATGACTTGTTAGGAGCTGGAGAGATGGCTCAGCAGTTAAGAGCACTGACTGCTCTTGCA
>NW_008423907.1:0-319 GCF_000622305.1 Nannospalax galili | reverse complement strand
GACATTGTTGAAAATTTTGCTCATTTCTCGAAATTTTCTGGTGCAATTTTTTGCATCTCTTATATATACTTTATTATCCGAAATAGGAATGATTTGATATCTTCTTTACTAATCAGTAGTCCTTTAAATTTCCTTCTCTTGAATTGCTCTAGCTACAGTTTCAAGCACTATATTGAAAAGGAGTGGAGAAAGTGGACAGTTTTGTCTCATTCCATTTTAACGGGAATACTTTGATTTTTTCATTTAGAATGATGTAGGCTATGGGTTTGTTTTATATAGCCTTAGTTATGTTGAGATATGCTCCCTCCAGTCCCATTCC
>NW_008423906.1:0-320 GCF_000622305.1 Nannospalax galili | reverse complement strand
CCACCCAATCAGTGGACCTTAGCTGCATGTGGGGGAGGAGCTAAGGATACATAAGTCTAGAATACCATGAGACATCTCTGTAGCCATTTTGTGTGGCTGTCAGGAAGTCAGAGGATCTAAATTTGAGTGTAGACTTTCCTGTGCAGCCATAAATGGGGGGGTGCCCACTTTTCTGTAAACAAACCCCTACCATATGCTTTGTTAGCAAGTCCAATGAACTCATTAGTGATTTTCAAAAAAAAAAAGAACAGAGCTAATGGAAACTTTGATTATTTCACCAAAGTTGACTCCATGTTGGCAAATCCTTTGGTCTTTGATTT
>NW_008423905.1:0-319 GCF_000622305.1 Nannospalax galili | reverse complement strand
AGTTCAAGGCCAGCCTGGTCTACAAAGTGTGTTCCAGGCCAGCTGGGGCTATAGGAAAACCCTGTCTCATAAAAAGATTTTAAAAAAATGTATACATTTTTCCCCCCAAGAAAGGAGTTTTAAGAAAGACAATGTAAAGGAGATGAAGACAGGTGTCTGTGAGAGTGTCACACCATGGAGGCCAGTGTCAAGTGTTCTGACACACAACAATGGTTAAGTATCAAGTACTGAGAACAGGCCTACCCAACATAGAGAATCCATAGGAACGCTGAGGCAGAGGTCAGGCCCCCAACATTAATGGTACCAATGTTGTGAGGCT
>NW_008423904.1:0-319 GCF_000622305.1 Nannospalax galili | reverse complement strand
CACTGCAAACATTCCTTAGAATTGTTAGGGAAATGCTGGCTCTGCTGGAGAGTGCTACTCTGCAAAGCATCAGTGTAGAGCAGCCAGTTTGAGAGATATTTTTTTGTTGTTATTACCTTTAATTATCCTGGAGATTTCAACAAGAATTTGTAGAGACTCAGGTCTGCTGGTGGATGGACCGAATGTGTGAAGGCAAAGGACTCAACCCTCTGATGGAGCAGAGTGAGTTTAATTCTTCAGCAGTGCTTTTTTATACTCTCAAAACTAGAGTCACAAGCTTGGTGTTTGTGCCAGAATACATGAAAGAATTAGTTTCACA
>NW_008423903.1:0-319 GCF_000622305.1 Nannospalax galili | reverse complement strand
AGTGTAAGCTAACTTCCTATTACTGATTAATGCTCTTCTCCTCTCAGTATGAACTATATGAGACACCAATTCATGTTTTTTATACTGTTTTACAACATGCTGTAATGCCATAAGCTAACATTTTTCTAGAAGGAAATGGAATAAATATATATTGCCTATAATTCATTTAAATTCAAGAAGGGATATTTTAACCGTTGAAACAATTGTGAATTATAATTGAGATTTAAAAACTTTTTTAGGTTAAGTGCTATTTATGGAGGTACCTACATGTTGAATAAACCAATTGAAGAAATCATTGTACAAAATGGAAAAGTGGTTG
>NW_008423902.1:0-319 GCF_000622305.1 Nannospalax galili | reverse complement strand
AAAAAATAAATACATAAGTAAATAAATAATTTAAGAAATGCCAGTACGTATTAGGAAACACCTCATGAAGAGGCGAAAGTTCAATCCTAAGAGTCAACAACGGAGTTCTTCTTCCAAGTGTAGAGTTGAAAGGTGATGGCCTTCAGGCCATCAAGAAGGAGCCAATTCAGATAAAACAAACAGTGGATTCTCTGCTGAAAAGCAGAGAGAAAAATGAAAACTCAAAGCAAACAAGCTGCAGATAAAGACAGAAACGTACAAAGAACCGAGCAGCACCTTGGCAAAGGAAAGGGAAACTCGTGTGAAGATGGATTCTGAG
>NW_008423901.1:0-319 GCF_000622305.1 Nannospalax galili | reverse complement strand
AGATGGTCATGTCACCGGCCCTCTCTGATGTGCACATGGTCATTTCACTTGTCCTCTGACGTGCACATGGTGCTGTCACGTGCTCTCTTTGACGTGCATATGGTCGTGTCACCTGCCATCTTTGACATGCATATGGTCGTGTCACCTGGCCTCTCTGACGTGCACATGGTCATGTCACCTGCCCCCCATTATGTCCTGACTGTCATATCACCTGCCTCATCTGACATACAGATGGTCGCGTCAGCTGCCCCCTCTGACGTGCACATATCCATGTCACCTGCCCACTCTGACGTGCAGATTTTCGTGTCACCTGCCCCCT
>NW_008423900.1:0-319 GCF_000622305.1 Nannospalax galili | reverse complement strand
GTTGATTTGTTTTATTTACTGAGTGCACTAAGAATGAATTTCAATGTAAAGTAGAAGTGCTGGGCATCAGTCCCCTGCTAATTCAAAACAGCCAATCCTGAATTTTTGAAATTAACTATATTTTGATTAATAAGATGATTACATGGAAGTCCAGTGACTTACTAACTTTTTATTAAAGTAAAATTTTAAATATTTTGTAGGTATTGTTGGATGAAAATAAAATTTTTCTGTAAAGCTAAATAGATAAGTGAAAATAATCATTAAAAAGTTACAAGTGCTCTGGGCCTGGTCCTGCCCTCACCTCCCTCTGCTTCCCTGG
>NW_008423899.1:0-319 GCF_000622305.1 Nannospalax galili | reverse complement strand
AAAACCTTGGCCACCCAGATGGCAAGATCTATGGAACTCTGTCACAAACTATACCAACTATTGCTACCACCCCAAAATCTTTATGAACAGATTCATCTGTAGCTGCTGCCAAAGACATATGGGATAAAATGTACCTTAAACTAACCCAACTTTACATGACCTACAGAGACTGAATCTAGAAGGAAAAGTCTACATAGACAAGTATGTTTAATTGAAGTAGTAATTGAAAACAGAAGTCTATGTACAAGAAGCCTTCATATGTGAATATACTAGAAAACATTTCAGAAGAAAGCAGAAGCAAATTTTATGACTCTTTCAA
>NW_008423898.1:0-319 GCF_000622305.1 Nannospalax galili | reverse complement strand
AACCACCAGATGAGCCAGTCAGTTTTCAGAGCCTGATAGATCACTGTTCTAAGCTGATAACTTTCGGGTGGCTTGTTATACAGTAAGAAATGACTGGAGACTGGCAAGATGGCCCAGTGGGTAAAGACATTTGCTGAGTAAGCCTGATGACCAGAATTTGATCACTGGAACTGACTCCTGAACATTGTCCTCTGACCTCCACATGTATTCTGTAGCATGCATACACCCGCACTCACACACATTATATACATAAAAACATACTTCTACCAGGACTGGAGAGATGGCTCAGCAGTTAAAAGCACTGGCTGCTCTTGCAGAG
>NW_008423897.1:0-319 GCF_000622305.1 Nannospalax galili | reverse complement strand
TCGAACATTTGGTTTCTGACAAACAGGACAAAAGCACTACTCCCCACAGGAGCCTCACACGTTCTGCTCCTCATGTAGCTCTAGTTTATATGCTATCTACTCCAATGGTTTTGGAAGTATCAGCAACAGCCGAAGGGACCGTGCAACCATCACTATCAGTCCAAGGGTATCTAGTAATGTCTACCCCTGCTAAAGGTAGTTTAGGTCTTATTGGTTCTGGTAAAGAGGGACACAAACATTCATCTCTCCAAACGGGCTCCAGATATTCCACTTCTATCAACATGAGATCCATGCATTCCCCATATGCTCAAAGGGGCTT
>NW_008423896.1:0-319 GCF_000622305.1 Nannospalax galili | reverse complement strand
TTAAAACTGTAACTTTAATTGTAAAAAAAAAATTTTAAATTAAAAAAAAAAGAAGTGAAGAAAGCTTTATTTTGGGTTAAAAGCCTAGAGGTTTAAGTACATGCTCAAGAGGCCCTATGAATTTTGGCCTCTGGTGATGGCAACACATCGTGTTTGGGATTCATGGCAGAGAAAACCACTAAGCTGTAGAGCCAGGAAAGAGGAAACTGGAGAAAATATTGTGACCCCTTATCACTTTCATAGTACATGACCTTAATGGCTGAAGGACCTCTCAGTCAGCTCCTCTTCCTCTGTGCTGTAGTTTTTGCAGACGTGGTCT
>NW_008423895.1:0-319 GCF_000622305.1 Nannospalax galili | reverse complement strand
CCAATGCTTCTCCCTCCTTTCCTTCCAATCTCTGGCTTCGCTAGGCTCCACCCTCCTTCCCCGGGTGCCCTGCACCCATGGCTCTTCAGAGGAAATCTGGAGGAATAAATCATTTTGGGGCTACAACCATAATATCAGGTTTACACCATGTTGGAAATCAAACCCAAGGCTTAGAGAATGTTTGGCAAATACTCTACAAATTGAGCAATATCCTACCACACTCTCAAGAAATTATTATAATCATGGAAGTTCTAGCCAGAGCTGAAAGAAAGTAAAAATTTATCCCAATATGAAAATTGAAATGTTTTTCACAGTGAAA
>NW_008423894.1:0-319 GCF_000622305.1 Nannospalax galili | reverse complement strand
ACATGTCTGCAGATACTCAGGAACATACACTCCATGTCTCAAAGTAAATGTGGTGGTGGTTTTTCTGTAAGATTTGGTCTAGCATGAAAACACCAGAATAGAGTCTGTACTTGATCTGAATTAGACTGCTGCATGAGAATTATAAACTGGTGCGACATATCATTTCAGTTTGAGAGCTGTTTCTTACTGAAGTCTACTTAGTACCTAAATAAGCCATTAGTGTTGTATCTCATTTATACTAAGAGCCTAATAAATATAATGAAGGAATGTCTAAACAAAGTACCATTTTCATTTCAGTAATTTCATGGATTTAAAAAAA
>NW_008423893.1:0-319 GCF_000622305.1 Nannospalax galili | reverse complement strand
TAATTCCTGGCAGCAACGAACATGGATGAACAGGTATTTCTGTAGTACAGTATAGAGTCTTTTGGGTATATGCCCAGTAGTGGTATGGTTACATCATATGGTAGATCAATTTCAACATTTGTGAGGACTCAATTTCCACAGTGGTTGCACCGTTTGCACTTCCATCAGCAGTGAATAAGAGTTCCTCTTTCTCTATGTTCTCACAAGCCATTGTTGTTTATATTTGAATCTTGGCCAATCTGAATGTGGTAAGATGAAATCTCAAAATAGTTTTAATTTACATTTTCCTGATGTCTAAGCATGTTGATCTTTAAAAAAA
>NW_008423892.1:0-319 GCF_000622305.1 Nannospalax galili | reverse complement strand
CCAGCCTGGTCTACATAACAAGTTCCAGGCCAGCTGGGGATAACAGGGAAACTGTCTCAAAAAAACAAAAATAATGTTAGTAATAATAATAATTTTAAAAATGTTTCATCATGTATTATAAATTTTTTAATCTAATTCTCTGAATGGTTCACAGAGGTTGTTTTCTATCTTAGCACACCCTATCTAATGGTTTCCACTAGAAATGTAAAACAATAACATTATTACTGACTATTCTTTTGCCAAGTGTTCCCTAGCAATCTGTTCCTCGGAACAAAACAGCAAAGATCCCAGGGACCTGGTCAATTGGGATTGTCTAAAG
>NW_008423891.1:0-319 GCF_000622305.1 Nannospalax galili | reverse complement strand
GATAGATAAACTACTGGTGGGCAGTTTGGGGGATAGTGCATGCCCTGAGAATTTGGGGCTGGTAGTGGTCTTAAAGATCTCAGAGCACAGAGCACATCTAGCCAGACAGAATCATTTCCCTTTCTGGCTGGACCAGAGAGACTAGTGGTTTGTCTTGTTACAGGAAGAGTTGGTTTGATTGTGGGAGCAGCTTGGCTGTCAGGTTGGCTCACTCACTAATGAGTTGAATAAATCTCACACATGTTCATTCTATATATTTTTTAAAAAATTTATTATTTTTATTTTATGTGTATATGTGTATTTCCTGCATGTAGGTAAG
>NW_008423890.1:0-310 GCF_000622305.1 Nannospalax galili | reverse complement strand
TGTGTGTGTGTGTGTGTGTGTGTGTGTGTGTGTGTGTGTGTATGGGAGTATGGTACCTGTGGAAGCCAGAAGAGGGCACTGGATAACTTGGAGCTGGAGTTACAGGTCGTTGTGAGCTGCCTGACAAGGGTGCTGGGATCTATATTTCTGTCCTGTGCAAGAGCAGCAAATGCTCTTAACTGCTGAGCCATCTCTCTAGCCCATCAGAACGTTATGTTAAGAAAAACAGAAACTGGGCTGGGCATGGTGGCACAACCTTTAATCCCAGCATTCAGGAGGCAGAGGCAGGCAGATCTCTATGAGTTCAAGG
>NW_008423889.1:0-319 GCF_000622305.1 Nannospalax galili | reverse complement strand
TATTTCTTTCCAGAAAAAGTCACACACCCCTCCGTAACCTCATAGCTGTTAGTACTTTTAAAAATTACGTATTATTAATTCAGTGTGCATATGTGTTTGCATGTGTGTAGGTGTGTGCATGTCACAGCATGTATGTGTAGGCCTCTCCTTCCACCACATGGTCCAAAAGATTGAACTCAGGGTATCAGACTTGGCAGCAGGCACCTATACCTACTTGAGCCGTCTCACCCACCCTTAATTCATACTTCAATCACAATACTAATCATGCACTGTAATTACTTCCTACAGATCTCTCTTCTCTGTGACTTATCATTTTTGC
>NW_008423888.1:0-319 GCF_000622305.1 Nannospalax galili | reverse complement strand
CTTCCTCCGTTGCTCACTGCCTGATTTTCTGAGGCCTGGTTTCTTACTAACCCTGGAACTTGTGTTTCTGCAGACTGAGTGGCCAGGCCTTGGGATCTAGCTGTGTCTAAACCCAGAGCTGGGGTTACAGATGGGCACCACTATGCCTGGCTTTTACATGGGGAGGTCCTTTACCCACCAAGCATCTGTCCAGCCTTGATTTCTTTTTCAAGTTCATTCACATGAATGAGGTTTGCTCGTTAGAGGAAATCTGGACAGTATTTAGACCGGAAAGAGCCCCTACATGCTGTCAGGAATGCTTTGTTTATAGACATTGAAC
>NW_008423887.1:0-319 GCF_000622305.1 Nannospalax galili | reverse complement strand
CTTCCTCCGTTGCTCACTGCCTGATTTTCTGAGGCCTGGTTTCTTACTAACTCTGGAACTTGTGTTTCTGCAGACTGAGTGGCCAGGCCTTGGGATCTCGCTGTGTCTACACCCAGAGCTGGGGTTACAGATGGGCTCCACTATGCCTGGCTTTTACATGGGGAGGTCCTTTGCCCACCAAGCGTCTGTCCAGCCTTGATTTCTTTTTCAACTTCATTCACGTGAATGAGGTTTGCTCGTTAGAGGAAATCTGGACAGTATTTAGACTGGAAAGAGCCCCTACATGCTGTCAGGAATGCTTTGTTTATAGACATTGAAC
>NW_008423886.1:0-319 GCF_000622305.1 Nannospalax galili | reverse complement strand
CTATGTGGCTGAGGCTGGCCTTGATTTCATGGAGATCCACCCACTTCTGTGTCCTGAGTGCTCCGATTAAAGGTGTACCACCACAACTTAAAATTTTTTTGAGGGGCTGGAGAGATGGCACATCCTTTAAGAACATTTGCTATTCTTCCAGAAGACCCAAGTTTGATTCACAGGACCCACATGGCAGCTAACAACTGTTGGTAACTCCAGTTCCAGGGACTCCAACACCCTCTTCTGGCTTCTGTGTAGACACTGCAGGCATATGGTACACTTACATACATGCAAGCAAAACACTCATACACATAAAAAAATAAAAATA
>NW_008423885.1:0-319 GCF_000622305.1 Nannospalax galili | reverse complement strand
CTTTCCTAAGTCAATGCTATAAATATGTTTATGGCTTTTGGGTATCTTATAGTCTTCTTTTTATAGTTTAAACTATCTATAATTCACATGCATATATAAGAGATGAATCTAAAGTATAATTTATAGACATAGTATTAGTCAATAAATTCTCAGTCAATACCTAACTTCGTTATCAGTATTTATTGAGTGCTTCATCCTTTCTGCATTGATTCAGAAAATCAACTTTAATATTGTAAATTAGTATATATTCCAGGATTTGTTTCCATACTTTCTGTCTTCAGTTAATTATTTTGATTTCTCTTTAGGTTTCATGAAGTAA
>NW_008423884.1:0-319 GCF_000622305.1 Nannospalax galili | reverse complement strand
ACCACCATTCCTGGTTTCTCCCTTCTGTATCCTTTTTAAAAATCTTAGATTCAAAAGCCCAGTTTTGAACTGGGGATTGAATCAAAGCTATACATAATATATTTGGTTTATATTTAGTTGTCTAGGTATAATTTTAAAAGCGCCTAAAAATGGCATGCTGGTGCTTTCCAAATGAAAATGCTCTATTTGACATCCCAAAGCAACCTGATTTCAAGGAATCTTTTTTTGTCTCAACATTTTTTTTCTTCTTAGATAGGAATCACAATTTTTTTGTCTTTTTGAGCCAGGGTCTCTCTGTAGCCCCAGCTGTCCTGGAACT
>NW_008423883.1:0-319 GCF_000622305.1 Nannospalax galili | reverse complement strand
GGACCACACACACTCTGGGAACGATGGCCCATGTGATGCCCTGGCAGAATCTAAACTCTGCCAAACCATCATCTGGCTAAACATGGGCCATTTTCATTTGTTTTGAAAAAAACTGTTGTTTGGATATGAGTGTCCCCCAACGACCTGGTCCCCAGCTGATGGCATTGAGAGGTGACTGGATTATGTGGTGGGGCCTTCATTATCCATCAGGAATAGCTTAGCTCAGGGAGATTGGGAGGTTGGACCTGGCTAGAGGAACTAAATCACTTGAGTGGCTTCGAAAATGGTATACCTTGTTCCAGGGTGTCTGTCTCTGTCT
>NW_008423882.1:0-319 GCF_000622305.1 Nannospalax galili | reverse complement strand
CTGGCAGACTGTCTGACCTCTTGTGAGTCCATTTCCCTGCCTGTACCATCGTCTCCCAGGGTGGCATTTGACTGGTGAGCTTTGCAGACTATGCTGCCAGGATTAGCTAGACTTGGACAGTTTGAAGTGTCAACTCTTAGTGTAACCTTGTTCTTAAGATGCTGCAGGAGGCTTATGTGACGTCTTCTTCCCTGAGCAGCTGCAGGGAGATCTTCAGATCCCAGCTAGGCCCTGTTTTATCCCGTGAAACACTGTTCTCACCCTCGGGGAGCATGGAGTCTGTGTGTGGTGTCAGAGATGAGCCAGCTTCTGTGTTCAG
>NW_008423881.1:0-319 GCF_000622305.1 Nannospalax galili | reverse complement strand
TATGTACCTCCCAACACTTAGAATACAATGCGCAACTTCCAACCCTTAGAGCGCAATGAGCACCTTAAACCCTTAGAGCACAATGTGCACCTGCCAAACCTTAGAATACAATGCGCACCTTCCAACCTTTAGAATAAAAAGCACACCTTCCAACCCTTTGAAAACAATGTGCACCTTCGAACCCTTAGAATACAATGCGCACCTCCCAAACCTTAGAGCAGAATGAGCACCTTCCAACCCTTACAGCACAATGTGCACCTTCCAACCATTAGAATGCAATGTGCACCTTCCAACCCTTAGAGCACAATGAGCACCTTCC
>NW_008423880.1:0-319 GCF_000622305.1 Nannospalax galili | reverse complement strand
GGTTAGAGGTGTTGAGCTTATTCTGAGTGTGATGGGGAGGTTGGGCAGAAGCAGAGGCCAGTTAGGAGACATCCCAGCACTCCAGTCACCAGCTGGTGAGGCTGCCTTCATGCATAAACTGTAGAGATGGCAGAAAGCAAGTAGACACAGATCTATTACAGAATTAAATGACAAGTTTTGCCAAAGGATTGGATGTCAAGTGTGAGAAGGAGGGGAGCCAAAATTGGCACGAGAGTTAAGTGTAGTGGCACTTGCCTGGAGTTCCTCAGCCTGGAACTGAGGAATCTGAAGCAGAAGGATTGTGAGTTCAAGACCAGGC
>NW_008423879.1:0-319 GCF_000622305.1 Nannospalax galili | reverse complement strand
TATTATGCACCTCTAGTTTAAGTGCTTAGGTCTGCATTGTCATTACTCAAAGATGATTTGTCAACATCTAGATCCATAAACATGTTCATGCCTGTGTGTGCATTGAATTAATTAAAAATAAATTTCATTATGCAAATGGTTACTCTTATAGGAAAATTTAAGTCCTAAGGAAAATAGTAAACAATAACTCAAAAATTGACATAATAAAATCTCATGTACCATTGAATCAGATAATACAGTTTATAAATATAATAGTTAACTCAAGAGGGAAAATATACTTGGTAGTTCATGATCTACTGAATATCCTTGTGATGCAATA
>NW_008423878.1:0-319 GCF_000622305.1 Nannospalax galili | reverse complement strand
GAGGTATTGGGAGGATGGTGGAGATAATGGGGGAACTGTGGCTAGAAAGGGAGGGAGGATGGAAGTTGGATGGGAGAAAAAAAGTGGAGATAAGTGAATCTCGGGGGACTAGGAAATCTAGAGGGAAATGGGATTCTCTAGAAACTGTATGAGAAATGCACATAGAGTATCTGAACATTAACACATATGTCTACCTGGGAGCTGCTTGGCAGGAAATTTAGTGACAGATAGAAGAGACCTTCCTTAGAGTGACAAGCATGTCAAACAACACTCATCAAAGAAGCTTCTTTTTGCAACAGATGGAGGCTACTTCAGAGTT
>NW_008423877.1:0-319 GCF_000622305.1 Nannospalax galili | reverse complement strand
TCAGACTCTGCCACCTCCTCTAAGCCTTTCTTCCATCTGTTCCTTGCTATCTCTCCAATGTCAGCTTTCCGCACATTTCCATTTCCATTTCCATTTCAAGCTTGTTCATGGTTTCAGAAACTTGTACATTTCTTTCCTCTCCCAACACGTCTAGCCTGCCTTCCTCATGTAGTTTACCTCAGTCAAGTTCTAACTTGCTATTACCTCTTAAGAGATGCCCTTTTTGATTGTCACATCTCAAAGAGTCCCCCTTGTATCCATTTACCAATCCCCTATCTTTTTGTGTGCTTAATTGTACTTTATAGCTCTCTTAGTCCAC
>NW_008423876.1:0-319 GCF_000622305.1 Nannospalax galili | reverse complement strand
CGGTTGTGTATCTAAGAGCTTGTTTGTTGTAGAAACAACAGTAGTACTAACGATGAGTTTATAATAGTGAAAACGAATGAACAGAAGTGGTTTGTGTTAAAACCCATTTGCTACAAATTGCATGAATAAGAGTATTCCCGTGAGGGTCAGTCTCTTTGCTTTAGAAAAAATACGTCTCGGTTGTGTATCTAACTGCTTGCTTTGTATAGAAAGAATAGGAGTTCTAACAATGTAATTATAATATTGAAAACGAATGAGCAGAAGCATATTGTGTTAAAACACTTTTCGTACGAATTGCATTCAAAAGAGTATTGCCATG
>NW_008423875.1:0-319 GCF_000622305.1 Nannospalax galili | reverse complement strand
TTTTTTTAAACCAAAGAACCACACTTCTAACAAGTACTGTGGCCACTTCAAGGTTGGAATTTAAATTCACTCGGAAAGGAGAAATCAGCCCTTTACAGCTCACAGTCAAAAGTGATCATCAATTCTTAAAATTAACTGTTTCAGGCACTACAGCAGGGTAAGGCAGAGACCTTAGCAGACCGCCTGAGAGTGCCTGATCTGGCCCCTGCCTGTGGTAGGGGCTGAGAACTCAGAAGACTGCCTGAGAGCACCTGGATCCAGCCTCCCCTGAGGGAACTTCCCAAACTGTGCTCTGAGTACCACTAGTAGGGGTGCAAAC
>NW_008423874.1:0-319 GCF_000622305.1 Nannospalax galili | reverse complement strand
TCTGAATGCAAAGGAACAGGAAGCAGTGGTGGTTCCCCCGGTGTCTGGGGCACAAGACAAGGAAAGGGCAGGACCCAGGCTAGGAGGAGAGATAGGCAAGGGAGATTGGAGGCTGGGGAAGTCAAGGAGCAGAGGGCCCTATCAACTTACCCTGGAGAGAGGCTGCCTGCTCATGCAGGCTCAAGGAAGCAGAAGGAGGTGAGGGCTGGACAAGGCCCGGAGGGCTCCCAGGGACCTCCAGAAGGAACTGAGTCTGTCTGGATGCAACGGACCAGGAAGCAGTGGTGGTTTCCTTGGTGTCTGGGGCACCAAGACTAGG
>NW_008423873.1:0-319 GCF_000622305.1 Nannospalax galili | reverse complement strand
ACAGATCTTAAAGCATCTGCCTGCTGCCTTGGCCCTTGAGAAGTTCACAGTGCGCTGAGCTTAGATTGCTCTAGGGAGCAACCTGTAGGTTAGAAGTCATAAGATGATTGTATACCTCTATAATCTGAAAGTTGAAATATGACAGTAATCTAAGAGTTGGATAATCACTGCTCAAAAAAAACTAAACTATGTGGGTGTGTCTTTATGGTCATGCAGGGAGGTCTTGGGACGGCAGAGAGATTTTCTGTTCTTTTAGCTGGTATAGTTGGTCTCAATGGGAAGGACTTCAGAGACAGAATGCAGGGATGAATCTGGGTTC
>NW_008423872.1:0-319 GCF_000622305.1 Nannospalax galili | reverse complement strand
CCATCTCTCCAGCCCCAATAATGTAAATGTTTTAAAGATAGGAAATATTATTCATATTTACAAATGAAGAAAGACAAAATTATTAATAGAAAACTGTAAGATTTTGTGCAGCATAAAATTTGCATATGTACAAATTTAACTTGACTCAATGCATTTGCAGATCCTCCAACAAATGATTTCTGAGTGAATGGGGCTCAGAACACTATAGTTCTGTATTCCTCATGTAAAGGCATTGCATCAGATGTGACCAGCTGATTCTCAGGAAGGAGATGGGTTAACCTCTGCTTTGTGAGTCAAGAGTCAGCCCAGCTGCAACACC
>NW_008423871.1:0-319 GCF_000622305.1 Nannospalax galili | reverse complement strand
ATCTCTGTGAGTTCAAGGCCAGACTGGTCTACATAGTAAGTTCCAGGTCAGCTGGGGTTATAGGGAGACCCTGTCTCAAAAGGAAAAAAATAAAAAATTGGAAGATGTGAGGGAATCAATTTTAAAAATGTTATTTCACTCACAAAATTCCCTTTCTAAGGTTTTTTGCTCACATTACTATCTATATCATGATCAGAATGATGTTATAAAGAGAGGATTAGAAAGTATTTAGCTATTTATGAAAAGAAAAATTTAAAGTATTCTATGAGGGGCTGGAGAGATGGTTCAGTGGTTAAGAGCACTTACTGCTCTTCCAGAG
>NW_008423870.1:0-319 GCF_000622305.1 Nannospalax galili | reverse complement strand
AGATCTGCCTGCCTCTACCTCCTGAGTGCTGGAATTAAAGTCATAATCCACCATGACTGGCAAGAAACAAACATCTTAAATTGTGTTTATTTATTTTATTTAATGTTTATGCGTATGTGTTTTGCCTACATGTATGTAAGTACACTTGCGTATGCAATGCCCTGCAAAAGCCAGAAGAGGGCATCAGATCCACTGGACCTGGAGTTACCAAAGGTTGTTAGGCACATGTGGGTGCTGAGAATTGAACCGGGGTCCTCTGGAAGAGGACGTGTATTGTCTGCACGTATGTAAGTGCACCCCAGTCAGCCAATGCCTGCAG
>NW_008423869.1:0-319 GCF_000622305.1 Nannospalax galili | reverse complement strand
TTAAATTCATATGGAAGCACAAAAGACCCTGGATAGTCAAAGCAACCCTGAACACAAAGAGCAATGTTGGGGGGATTAATATACCAGATCTCAAAGTATACTACAGAGTATAGTCATAAAAATCAGCATGGTACCGGCACAAAAATAGACACATAGATCAACGGAACATCATTGAAGACCCAAATCCCAATACACAAAATTTCAGCCACCTGATATTTGACAAAGGTGCCAAAACCACATAATGGAGGAAAGACGGCATCTACAACAAATGGTACTGGCAAAACTCGATCTCCACCTGTAGAAGAATGAAACTAGATCC
>NW_008423868.1:0-319 GCF_000622305.1 Nannospalax galili | reverse complement strand
TGTGATGGCACCTTGGAGCATGGTGGTGTCAAGGTTGAGGATTGTGATGTGACAAGGGAATATTGTGTAGGCATATTGTAACATTGTGTTGATATATTGGAGAAATATAATGGCACTTGGGGAGTTGGTGTTGGCAATTTGCAGCATTCTGGAGTAATATTGTAGCGTCGTGAAGTCAAATTTGAACATTGGGAAGTCATACTGTAACACTCTGTATGGAATTTTGGAAAATTTTGATGTCAAATTGTTGCACTGGGATGTCACATTGGAGTATTTTAATGTCACACTGTGTAATTGTGATGTCACAATGGAACATTAT
>NW_008423867.1:0-319 GCF_000622305.1 Nannospalax galili | reverse complement strand
GGCCTTGTGCTTGCTAGGCAAGTGCTCTACCACTGAGCTAAATCCCAACCCCTATTTCTGATTTTTTTTAATGTAGGCACTAAGAACTATAAACTCCCCTCTTAGGACTGCTTTAAGGTGTCCCAGAGGTTTTGTTGTGTTGTATTCTCGTTTCCATTTAGTTTTAGGAATACTTTTCTTTCTTTCTTAATTTCTTCTTTGACCCTTTCATCATTCAGGAATGTGTTGTTTAATCTCCGTGAGTTCATGTATGTGCTAGAGCTTCTTTCGCTGTTGATTATAAGCTTTATTGCATTGTGGCCTGATGTTTTATTTTTAT
>NW_008423866.1:0-319 GCF_000622305.1 Nannospalax galili | reverse complement strand
CACTCAGCTTTTCATACCCAATAAGGAAACAACAAAGAGAAACAGACCTAAACTGAAAAAAGGAAGGCTGGAGTCTCACACAAGGATCAGAAACTGATTTTCTTTTATCCACACCCACCCCGTCCTATGCTGGCCTCTCTCACAGGCAGTCTCCAATTCCCTCACCTCGTCTCAGGACCAGCTTCCCAAACCAGATTAACTAAACACCTTACCATAGATCCCTAAGTTCCCACCTCCCCAAGGTGGTCCCTTCATGGCCAACTTCCCAGCACCCCAATCAGGCAGACAGACCTGCTAGTCAGGACTCTGACCAGTCTAC
>NW_008423865.1:0-319 GCF_000622305.1 Nannospalax galili | reverse complement strand
TATAAATATGCTAAATGCAGAAGGATTAATAAACAGAATTCAGAATTGGAGAGAACAAAGAATAGATAAAGGAAGTGGTAAAAACTGAAAGAGGCTAATGACGAGAGACCGTTTAATGGCATAGACTTGTATGGGAGGGGTGTTTTTAGAATGGGGAAGTTCAAAGCATTTTCTATTAAATTCCAAGCTGAAGAGTTGTTGATGCTCCTAACCACCCTCCAGTCTTCATTAAGAGTCCCTTTGTGACAGGTGGGATTATATTTGAGGTTATAGAGTGAGAATCCAAGAGGCAGCTGTGTCCCTAAAGAGAAGGAACAGC
>NW_008423864.1:0-319 GCF_000622305.1 Nannospalax galili | reverse complement strand
GTTTACAGGAGCATGTGCACCTTACCATTGGCTACATCACTGAGGAAAATGTCTCTCCCTCTCCCATCAACTGTTATGTCATCTGTGTATAACTACTCAGGGAGAGGTCAGGTCCTGTAAGCCCCTTCTGCTTCCATGACAGTGTGTTAACAGGCCCAGTTTTGTTGCAGTCTTGTGCAGGTAATCCCAGCTGCTATGAGTTCCCCACCCTCTCTACCTCCAGCCCTCTTCTGGCATTTATAGTCTCGTTGTCCTTCTACCACTAGAGTACCAATTTTAGGTCTAGTTTTTTTTTTTTTTTGGTGAAAATCAGTTGCAA
>NW_008423863.1:0-319 GCF_000622305.1 Nannospalax galili | reverse complement strand
TCCTGGAACTCACTATGTAGACCAGCTGGCCTTGAACTCACAGAGATCCACTTGACTCTGCCTCTTGGGTGCTGGGACTAAAGGCGTGTGCCACCACACTTGGCTAATCTTCTTAACTTCTATTATCATTATTATTATAGTAAAAAAATATAGTAAATACTTGATGATACCACAAACAATCATAATCCCTAGCCTTAGCTGTTGTTAGTTTTTTGGGTTTTGTTTTTTTGTTTTTGTTTTTGTTTTGAGACAGGTATGCCTATAGCCCCACCTGGTCTGGAACTCTATGTAGAGAGCTCTAGCCCTGGCAAAGTGGGAC
>NW_008423862.1:0-319 GCF_000622305.1 Nannospalax galili | reverse complement strand
ATAGAATTACAATCTGGAAACAGTGCTCTGGCTGGGTCCCACACCCAGCGGAAGGAGTTTTTATATTACATCTCTACATTAGAGGCATCCAAGTCACTACTTCTTATTACCTAGGAGGAAGGCCCACTTCCACACTGAGCAATGTTAACCCCAACTTTTCCTCTAGTGTCTGCTCAGGGGAGCTGCTGCTGTTCCAGAGCCAATATGGGTTTTCTTCCCTCTTCCAGGAGTCAGTTCTTATAATTGCCAACAACTGCCCTCACACCTTAACTTTGTGTTCCCAAGCTGCACTCTACCCATCAAACTGTGGTTAAATGAT
>NW_008423861.1:0-318 GCF_000622305.1 Nannospalax galili | reverse complement strand
AGGTTTGATTCCTGGCACCCCCATGGTGGCTAATAACCATCTGTAACTCCACTTCCAGAGGATCCAACATCCTCTTCTGACATCCGTGGGCATTGCATGACACAGATGCACCTACCTACATGTAGGCAATATACTCATACACATAAAAGTTTTAAAAATTGTTAGCAGTGCCGGGCATGGTGGCACATGCCTTTATCCAAGCACTCGGAGGCAGAGGCAGGCAGATCTCTGTGAGTTCAAGGCCGGCTTGTTCTACATAGTGAGTCACAGGACAGCTGGTGCTACAGGGAGACCCTGTCTCAAAAAGACCAAAAAAAA
>NW_008423860.1:0-319 GCF_000622305.1 Nannospalax galili | reverse complement strand
TTCCAGGGGATCTGATGTCCTCTTCTGACCTCCAAAGGCACTGCATGACATGGGTACACTAACATACACACAAGTAATACACTCAAGCATATAAAATAAAAATAGTAATTAATAAAATATATTTTAAAATTAAGTTTGTAAAATTACATAATTTGTAAGATTTTTTATTGATGTGATTACAAATACATTTAATATATTTATCTTTAGACCAAAGTCTATATTTTATTTACCTTTATCACAAATATAAACATTGAGATAATTACAAATATGGATGGATATAATTTGGAACTCTGAACATGTTTAAAATTTTCATGATAAA
>NW_008423859.1:0-319 GCF_000622305.1 Nannospalax galili | reverse complement strand
TAATGTCATTGTTACTAGAAATGTTTGGGTGTGCTGGAATTAAGAGCGGACTTTACATTGACCCGGCGGCTGTTCTCTGCCAGCCCTCAGTGCTGGTGTCTTAGATGCAGCTCGCACAGCCGCTCTCCTCCAGTTTCTCGTCACCACATCTTGCTGATGTAAACCAGCTGCTCCAAGATGCCACAGTTTTGTTGTGAGCACCTGAATCAGAATCGTTTCCTCTGCGGCGATTTATATCAACTGCTGTTTACATGGCCACCTTCACGCATGCCTGCCTTCATGCATACTTGGCTTCACACATGTCCACCTTCATGCATGT
>NW_008423858.1:0-319 GCF_000622305.1 Nannospalax galili | reverse complement strand
TCCCCCACCCTCACCCAGGCAATGACAAATAAGTGGAGGGAGGTGAGCCAGGGGCTGACATCTCACCGACATGGTGACCCTCCTGGTGAAAGCTCCTGGTGACAGCTCCTGGCAGCAGCTCTCCTAGTGGTTCCCAGAGGCCTGTGCTCAGGGTCTCACCAGTGGTCAGGCTTATATACCTAAGGCTCATACACCTGAGGAGGAAATGAGACTTTGGCGGTTTATTTCACAATATCTGCTGACCTGCATCTGTAGGTACTCTGAGAGAACAGGACGGTGGGTACAGTGAGTCAGCCTGGAGTGTCTTCTGACCTCCCTG
>NW_008423857.1:0-319 GCF_000622305.1 Nannospalax galili | reverse complement strand
CATGTAAATAGGATTACTTTGTGAGCCTTGCTTTAAAATGGTTCACCAACATGAATGAATTTCCAGTTAATGAGTTGGGTCCACACACTATGTTTTTTGAAAGACTGTCCTACTGTAAGTTGAGGTACTTACTTAGTCTTCTAGTATTAATGCAATCATTTGTAAAGAGGTTGCTAATTTTTTGTCTCTTAATTTTTAATAATCACATCATCAGAAAACAAATATTCGACATAAAGCTAATTCATTAAATCTGGCTTGATTTAATTCTGGGAGAAATGTTAGATTTGCAATTGCTAATTTTAAAATATATCTTAACGGA
>NW_008423856.1:0-319 GCF_000622305.1 Nannospalax galili | reverse complement strand
AATAAATAAATAAATAAATAAAACCCTTTTGTTTTTGTTTTTTTTGGTTATTTTCCAGACAAGGTGTCCATGTAGCCCCAGCTGGCCTGGAACTCATTGTGTAAACCAAGCTGGCCTCAGTCTCACAGAGATCCACCTGCCTCACCCTTGTGAGTGCTAGGATTAAAGATGTGTGCCAATACCTACTCAACCTAAATCATCACAGTTAGACTACCAAATCCAGGTCTAACTGTAACAGGAAAGGTATGAAAAATCTTCACTATCACTTGTGAGGCTACAATTCAGTGCGTGTACACACGAGTACCCAGAGGAGAGTAAT
>NW_008423855.1:0-319 GCF_000622305.1 Nannospalax galili | reverse complement strand
CAAGACACCCATGTATTTCTTCCTCCGAAATTTCTCATTTTTAGAAATTTTGTTCACAACTGTCTGTATTCCCAAATTTCTTTTTAGTATGGCCACAGGTGATAAAACCATTTCTTATAATGACTGTGCAGCACAACTGTTTTTCACTATCCTCTTGGGGGCAACTGAATTTTTTCTTCTGGCTGCCATGTCCTATGATAGATATGTGGCCATCTGCGAACCTCTACATTACTTGACCATTATGAGCAGCAGAGTCTGCAACTTGCTTGTCTTTGCTTCCTGGATTTCTGGTTTCCTGATCATTTTCCCACCCCTCCTC
>NW_008423854.1:0-319 GCF_000622305.1 Nannospalax galili | reverse complement strand
GAAGCAGTTCACTAAGGATGGACACACAGTAACACACCCAGGAGCCTGTTAGCCATGCAGTTTCCTGGGCGTCACCTGAGACATGAATCAGAATTACCCAGTTTAGGACCTACATTGGATCTCTAGGTTGCAATAAGTTTTGCTTAATGTGGGGCCTACATTTTCTTTCTACACTGTAACTAGGATTTCGTAGTAGATACTTTCATTGTCATGAGTCTTCATAACAGATGAACACAATCTGAAATTAATACGTACATCTCAATTTCATGAATAACAGTAAACAATGCTTTTATGTTTTCTAGAAGTCTCTCATTAAAGA
>NW_008423853.1:0-319 GCF_000622305.1 Nannospalax galili | reverse complement strand
CATAAGGCTTCAATTGGAAGTTCAGTTTTGCATGTAGATTGTACAGAAGGATTATCACTTACTGAAGACTATTCTTTCACTATGAAAATCTGGTAACTTTTTCTAATAAGTGGTTGCCCAGATGTAAGAGTCTGTTTATGAAGATTCTAGTTTACCATTTTTTGTCCTGATTTCATCTTGTCTTAACTCTCTTTAACTTTAGAATAAACTATGCAATTTTGGAATCCAAAATCTTGAACTTGGAGACTGTTGGGCCTTCATTATTTTATGCTTTTATAGTTGTTTTGGTTATCATAGTTCCTTTCCCTACACATTTTGG
>NW_008423852.1:0-319 GCF_000622305.1 Nannospalax galili | reverse complement strand
CACTTTGTACACCTTTCAAAAATAGTAATAATGTAAGCCATGGTGTCAAACATGGTGGTGGTAGAGAGGGGTGACAATGGGATAGGCATTTAAATATAATAAAAATACTTTGCTTGAAATTCTAAAATAATAAAAACATCAAAGAAATAAATCCCCAGGCATGAAGACATGGGTCAGTGGTTAAGAGCACTGGCTGATGGCGCAGAAGACCAAGGTACATTTCCCAGCACCCGCATTGATGCTACCAAACATCTGTAACTCCAGTTGCAGGGGATCTGAGGCCCTTTACTGACTTTCTATGGCATTGCATGACATGGGT
>NW_008423851.1:0-319 GCF_000622305.1 Nannospalax galili | reverse complement strand
TCAGGCAGCTGAGAAGAAGGAACAGCATACCCTTAAGACAGAAGCTACCCATGTTGCCCTGACAGCCAGATGGGCCTGGGGCCAAAGGTGATGTTTGTTTAGAGGACTGCCTTGTAACCCACTGGGAGATGGCCCCTGCAGCAGGCAGCCTGGGCTGAGAAGTCAAAGGGAGGCGACTAAAAAAGACTGGGCAAGAACAGAGACTGAGACGGAGACGAGGAGGGATACTTGGCATTGTAGGTCTTTGTTCTCCCTGGGACCCTGGCCGGGAACAGAATCTCTAGTCACCTGACAGGAGGCACTCTGGGGAGCCTTCCTT
>NW_008423850.1:0-319 GCF_000622305.1 Nannospalax galili | reverse complement strand
TCAGGCAGCTGAGAAGAAGGAACAGCATACCCTTAAGACAGAAGCTACCCACCTTGCCCTGACAGCCAGATGGGCCTGGGGCCAAAAGTGATGTTTGTTTAGATGACTGCCTTGTAACCCACTGGGAGATGGACCCTGTGGCAGGGAGCCTGGGCTGAGAAGTCAAAGGGAGGCGACTAAAAAAGGCTGGGCAAGAACAGAGATGGATATGGAGACGAGGAGGGATACTTGGCCTTGTAGGTCTTTGTTCTCCCTGGGACCCTGGCCTGGAACAGAATCTCTAGTCACCTGACAGGAGGCACTCTGGGGAGCCTTCCTT
>NW_008423849.1:0-319 GCF_000622305.1 Nannospalax galili | reverse complement strand
TATATATATATGGTCCACAGGGTAAGGTTTGTGTCTCCTCAAATGTTCAAATGTGTGTTTTGTTGTAGTTTCATCCACTGAAGCCTTACATGAGACTGAACTCCCCTTCCCAACAGTCATTGGTTGCCAATAGTTCCTCGAGTAAGATAAGGGCTTCTTACCCACTTACACATGTCTATGCTGGGATCTTTTCCAGCTTGAGCTTATTTGGGACTCATGCAAGATGTTAGCATTGCTGTGAGTTTATATGAATAACTGGCCAGCTGGCTGGAAAACTGTTTCCTTGTGATCATATACTTCCACTGGTTCTCACAATCAA
>NW_008423848.1:0-319 GCF_000622305.1 Nannospalax galili | reverse complement strand
TCATGGATCACAACAAACTGGTCCTACAGTTTATATAGAGGGGCTGGAGGAAAGGCTCCATGGTTAACAGCACCAGCTGTTCTTGCAGAGGACCCAGGTTCAGTTCCAAGCACCCATGTGGCAACTCACAACTGTCCTTAACTCCAGTTCCAGGGGCTCTGACGCCACCCTTTCTGGCCATCATGGCCACTGCACACATGTGGTATGCTTATGTACATGCAAGCTAAACTCTCATACCCATAAGATAAAAATAAATACATTAATATCCTTTTAAAGCTTACATGAAGAGACTGAAGACCCAGAGGAGCCATCACAATAT
>NW_008423847.1:0-319 GCF_000622305.1 Nannospalax galili | reverse complement strand
TCATTGCTAAGGAAGAGTGGCTCACAAGGCTCCAGCCCTCCTGAGGAGCAATTGACTGTTAATGGTTGATGGGGGAGAGGGAGACATTTTCTTCAACTGTGTAGCTGTGGGTAAAATACCCATACTCCTGTAAATAACCTTTCACCCATGATAATGTAAGCAACTGTAATTAAATTCATCAGCTCACACCCATTAAAAAAAGACATGGAAGTAGCAGGTTAAGTAGCTGGGAAGAGGAAGGGGACCAGCAGGAGTTAAAGGAGTTAGAGGGCAAAGATGGTCAAAATACTTTAATATATTTCATAATGAAATCCATTAT
>NW_008423846.1:0-319 GCF_000622305.1 Nannospalax galili | reverse complement strand
AAAACACACAGGAAATGCCCATATAAAGTCTCTTCTACCTCATTCCAGAAACTCACCCCAGCCTCCAGAAATGTCAGTACTCCTAGCTTAATCTCTTCACCTGGATAATGTCTTGTGGCAGGGAGAAGTGCACGTGAATGCACTTTCATCAGCTGTTAGCCCTACCGTTGTCCCCGTGGCTCCAGAAAGAATGCCTGGGGACTGAAGTTGAAGCAGAACAAAATTACATTCTCAGAACCACCACTTAGAAACCAGCCACACGGGATCAGACAGCCCCTCTAGGCTCAAGAAGGTGTTTTACCACAGTTAGCTATCTATG
>NW_008423845.1:0-319 GCF_000622305.1 Nannospalax galili | reverse complement strand
CATACTGTTCTCTACATAAAACACACAACATTTGGTCTCATCTGATACACACTGTACTCGGGTTTTTTTTCCCCCATTTACCAATACCAACATATCTTGGAAACAGATTGTACTATTCTCTACCTCATTTTAAAAAGTCACTACAGCGCTTACACAGTATGGCCGGCGACATTAGCTAGCGCTCGCTCAACTCTCTAACGGGAAAGCAGTGGACTACAAGAGACTGAACTGTATCTGCCTCTATTTCCAACAGACTCATGTTCAACTTTCGCTCACAAAAATAGCCAGGAAAATTTTATTAGTCCTTTTTTAAAAAAAA
>NW_008423844.1:0-319 GCF_000622305.1 Nannospalax galili | reverse complement strand
ATGTGGGGCTGGGATCCCCTCCCCACAGAGCTGTAACACTCTGAGCTGTAATACCTCATGCTCTGCTTTTTCTTCTGGCTCACGATCTTTGGTTGGGCATGCTGCTTCTGTCTTCACCAGTCGTCTCCTTGAACAGTTCCTGAGTCCATTTGGGTACGTCTTGCAAGGTGAGTGACCCCTGGTATGGGGAATAGTCATCCAGCTGCTGCCAGCCCCTGTGCTGCTGCATTGGTTCCTCTCCTCAGGATTAGGCATATTAGGGTAACGAAAAAGGATGTAACTAAGGTTTTAGATGAAGCACTAGCTCTTGCCCCCTGGT
>NW_008423843.1:0-319 GCF_000622305.1 Nannospalax galili | reverse complement strand
AAGGTTAAGCTGCTGCTAAATTTACATTGGGTAGTAAATAAAAGAATAGATGTGGTGGGGTGAGAGCTGTGTGTTACTTTAGGATATGAAAAGTAGTGGCCTGCTTTAGGATTCATTCTCAAGTCTCTGAGCATTCCTTACTCCCCTGTCTTACCCTGGAGCTCTTCTGTGATTGGCTGCCCAGCCCTCCCCACTGCTGGGTCATCTTTGGATGATGCCTTTACAGGTGCTGGCCCCTCCCTGCGTGGTGGTGATTCACAGGTGGTGTCTCAGATGCTGCATACACCTTTGTGTGCCTTTAGGGTTATGGTTGGGAATG
>NW_008423842.1:0-319 GCF_000622305.1 Nannospalax galili | reverse complement strand
CCTGAAAACATGTGGAACCCTGACATGTGGATGCGGGTCCTCTTCCTGGCCCAAAAATTGGAGGTCGGGTCAGGGATCACTCCCCCGGCATGGTTTGTACCGATCCTCCTAGCCATCATTGCCAGCCTTAAATCCTCCTCTCTTGAGGAAGTCCTCTCAGCCCCCAACAAACACTGCTGGGAGCAATCTAGGTAGATCTGGCTATTACCTCGACCCCAGACCTCCCGGACCGAAGGTGGATGCTGCCTCTGCGCCCACTTCCAATAAAAAAGGAGCTCCTTTGCCTATATCTCAGGATACTCTCCTAGAGATACCATGC
>NW_008423841.1:0-319 GCF_000622305.1 Nannospalax galili | reverse complement strand
CTGCCTCCTGAGTGCTGGTATTAAAGGTGTGGGCTACCATGCCGGACTGTGACTGCTTTATTATATTCTATGTGCTTGACAATTGATGAATAAAAGAATTCTCTCTAGCCTTACACTACTCTCAATAGTGAGTCTCCAGTGGGGCCTTCTAGATACAGGGCCTCCAGCCCATTTGCTCAATGTGTCTCTTGAGGTACACTGAATTCTTTGCAGTCTCCCATGCCTATGTGCCATTTTCCACAAGGACTCCCTAGCTTTTGGTCACTCATTTGTCTAAAAAGCGCAAAAGCTTCGTGTTCCTCCTGTCAATTTTTTAAAG
>NW_008423840.1:0-319 GCF_000622305.1 Nannospalax galili | reverse complement strand
ACATGTTTAAAAGCTCTTTAAGTTCTATACCCTCAGAATTCCTGTGCTTGGCGAATTCTCGCACAGTCATTATTGTTCTTGAAAACACCTGAGTGTCTTCAATGGGGAGTATAAAGAATGAAAAAATGGGAAAAAGTGGTAAAGATAGAACCCTTGGGAATGCCCACTTCTAAAATGAAAGGTAGCTGAAGAGCTAAAGAGGGAGATCAATTGATAAAGTAAGAAAGAAGCCATCACAGTTCACTCTTGGTAAGATACATATATCCAATCTGGAGAGGAAGAGGTCCAGTGCTGATGGCTTTCAGGATTAAAGTACAAA
>NW_008423839.1:0-318 GCF_000622305.1 Nannospalax galili | reverse complement strand
TCTCTCTCTCTCTCTCTCTCTCTCTCTCACACACACACACACACGTACACACACACACATATATATATATATATAATATATATATGTTGGGCTATCCATCTTTCGAATAGTGAACAGACTCATGTGGCCTGTGGCTACTATACTGAATAGTGTTAGTGTAGACTTTCCCAGGGAAGGTGTAAACAGGCAGTGTCCTCTGCTGGTCATTGACCACCAGTCCAAAGTAAGAGTGGTCAGTCAGTCCTGGGACCAGGGCCTTGATGAGCTGCTTGTGTCCCACAACTGATTACAGGAGGACTAGGCACATCAGATGGGGAT
>NW_008423838.1:0-319 GCF_000622305.1 Nannospalax galili | reverse complement strand
AAGGTCTGAGGCACACCGTCATCATTTGCTGATGTTTGTTTCTTCTATTCTTATGATCTCCAAAACTTTGTCTTTTTCAACTTGAAGTTTTTAACTTATGTTTTCTAAAGTGCATATATGAGCACTGTATTTACATCATTTCCTCCACTCTCTTTTCCTACTCCAATACCTCATCATCCTCTGCTGCTCCGGGGTGAAGGTAATCATATTGACTCTGTAATACTATAATCTTTACTGAATTGAGCCGTTGATTGACAAACCTGATTAGAGCATTTAATAGGGCCCACAGGTCAGTATGATTAGGGCCAGAAGTAAGGGG
>NW_008423837.1:0-319 GCF_000622305.1 Nannospalax galili | reverse complement strand
TTTTTAATACATCAGTAACACTATTACCTCGTTTAAAAGGAGGAGAGGTGGCAGGACAGGGGTGAGACTAAACAGGGGTGAGGCTGAACAGAATGTACTATGTGCATGTACGAAATTGTCAAAGAGCAAAGTTCATCAATGATAGAAGAGAGAATTTGAGAGGAGTTGGAAGGGGAGAAGATAGGGTAGTATGATGTAAATACAGTGTTATGTATAAAACTTCCAAAAAATAATAATTCATATTAAATAAAACGGACTTTTTTAAATATACAGGTGTCATCAGGTTTTTAGGCTAAAATCATCTGAGTGCTTGGGATGA
>NW_008423836.1:0-319 GCF_000622305.1 Nannospalax galili | reverse complement strand
AAGTCTCTGGCAACACCCTCATAGCCACACCCAGAGGTGTGTTCCCATGATGATTCCAAATCCAGACAAGTGGACAAAGAAGATCAACTGCCACGGTTGAATTTTGTGCCTTCAAAATGTATTATCTATTTATAAATGCATAAATGATACTTTTCAGAATTGTCTGTGGAAAAACAAAGTAAGACAAAGAAGTTAATGAAAGAGCTCATGCCAGATGTAGCCCTCTGAACACTGGGTGAGAAACCAAGTTGAGATGTCCTTTCTGGAGAACAATATAGTCAGAATTCTAAACAAAAGAGCACCAACCCACAGATGTAAA
>NW_008423835.1:0-319 GCF_000622305.1 Nannospalax galili | reverse complement strand
TATATTTGCACACTGAGCATTGTGATGACACATCAGAGGCCTTGTGAGGTGTCATTCAGCATTGTGATGCAGCACTGAGAATCGTGGTGAAACACTGAAGCATTATGAGGTCACATTGGAGCATTGAGATGTCACATTTTGGAATTGAGAGTGGAAATTGAGCACCAATTTTGCATATTGAGCATGGTGACAATACAAAGGATCATTGTTATGACACAATGGCACATTGTGATGCCACAATGAGCTTTGTGAAGGCAAAATGCAACACTGTGAAGACATATTGTAACATTGTGAAGGGACATTGGGGCAATATAAAGGC
>NW_008423834.1:0-319 GCF_000622305.1 Nannospalax galili | reverse complement strand
AATGGTAATGTTTATCACCTCTGCTAATTAACATAAATTTTTATGCTTCCCGCTTAAATATAACTCATTTTTAAAAAATCTGTTGATTTTTTTTTGTGTGTATTGTACAAAACATCCCTAACAGTCTTATTCATCTTTATACCACTTCCCAAATGGCACCCTTCCATAACCCCCACCCCAATGGAGCATATATGCTTTGTCATCTCATCCCTGTTACTCTCCAATGAGTTGTTGGCAGCCCCAGCCATTCCCCAGTGCTTATCCATTCGCTGAATCTACTCAGCCTATCTAGAGATCCTTGTTTTAGGAAGATCAGCTG
>NW_008423833.1:0-319 GCF_000622305.1 Nannospalax galili | reverse complement strand
TTGATTAGGAAGTGCGCTGTGGGCAGGCTGACGTCACTCATCTCTGTGCTAAACCAACCTGCTGACATTCTGAGGCGGGACACTCTAATCCCATAAACCTTTGCTCATCTTGGCAGTAAATGTTGCATGCACTTACATGCAGGCAGTATTTTCATACACATAAAAATAGAATAAAATTCCGCTCCTTTGAATAGAATTATCAGTAAATATACTGAACCACCTCCAGGCTAGGAGCCTTTGTTTCTATTTCTAATTTATGTTACCTGGAGTTTTCCCTCACTGATGGTCAAATTCTCCTTTTTTTGTTAGCATATTTCTA
>NW_008423832.1:0-318 GCF_000622305.1 Nannospalax galili | reverse complement strand
CAGAGGGGTCAGGTAACAGGACCATCTGGATGTCAGAGGGGTAGGTGACACGACCCTCTGCTCTTCAGAGGGGGCAGGTGACACGACAATCATTATGCATAGAGTGCAGGGGACACGACCATGTGCACATCAAAGAGGGCACGTGACACGACCATGTGCACAAATAAGAGGGAAGGTGAAACGACCATATCCATATAAGAGAGGGCAGGTGACATGACCATGTGCACATCAGAGACATCAGGTGACACTACCATCTGCACCTCAGAGTGGGCAGGTGACACGACCATCTGCACGTCAGAGAGAGTAGGTGACACAATC
>NW_008423831.1:0-319 GCF_000622305.1 Nannospalax galili | reverse complement strand
GGCAGACTCCTCCAGGATGTTAGAAGAAATATTCTGTAAGACAGTCTAATATGAGCCCAGGGAACAAGGGGACCTGACTAATAAGGGACCCCAGAAGCCCAGACAGACCATAGGATGAGGAAGCCACACTCCAAACCTTCACCAGGCCGAAGTTATAACAAGTTTGTGATTCCACCCACAGGAGTTTCTAGATGCTGTTTTGTTTGAAAGGTCACACTATGCAACCTGTCACCAAACCCCACAATTTTTAACCATCAGCAGTGTAGCTGAAACAACCCCAGGTTGGTGAGATAACCTTAAGGGAGGGTCAAGGCCAACA
>NW_008423830.1:0-319 GCF_000622305.1 Nannospalax galili | reverse complement strand
ATACAAGGGCAAAGCATTGCAAATGTTGGGCTATACAGGCACACAATATAATGTAATATTACCGCATGCAATATGGTACTTTCCAGATCCACCCATTGTTCTGAAAATTACAGTTGTAATTAAGATTTTAAGGTTCTCATGAGGGTGCCAAATTAAGAAACAAAGAAAAAAAGAAGGATAAAATATGTGGCATATGGAGTATTGGGACAGCCAAAATTGTGTTATCCTATAGCTGTGGTTAACATTTTATTTTAAGAAGATGGAGCTAGATAATCACAGTTGACTATATTTTTATTATTATTAAGAACTAAGATAAAAT
>NW_008423829.1:0-319 GCF_000622305.1 Nannospalax galili | reverse complement strand
GGTATATTTATGGGTCATCCAGAATCATCTATTGAAAAGTATTTGATAATAGAGGAAAATAAAAGCTATGAGGAAATAATGTACTTTATTAATATACTTTGACTGTACTTACAGTTTTTAATATGCTAAACTACGAATGGTGAGAATATGCACTTAAAATTCTGCTTCTTTGTACATTTTTGCATTTAAAAAATATTTTTATGTGTAGCAGTGTATTGCCTGCATGCGTGTAAGTGCATCCATATCATGCAGTACCTGTGGAGGTCACAAGAGGGTGTCAGATCCCCTGAAACTGGAGTTATGGATGGTTGCTAGCTGC
>NW_008423828.1:0-319 GCF_000622305.1 Nannospalax galili | reverse complement strand
ATTTTATATTGGAGGGGCCAGATGGCTTTCATCCTGCTGCTTAGGAGTTCCTACAGAGGCCCAAGTTGGATGAGGGTCAGATGCTCTCAGGCTTTCTCCTAAGTTCTGAATCCCTGCAGGAAAGAAGTTGGCCTCAGGAAGTTGGGGCCTGGGCTAGTCTGGGACCAGGGCCTGTCTCAGGCATGCAAAGGGGAGGTGGGGGACAGAAGAGACCCTAAGGGGTCTCAGAGGCTAGACCTAGGAACTGAGTTGGTCTGGGTGCAAAGGGTCAGGAAGCAGTGGGGAGTCTGGGCCAGGAGGGCAGACCAAAGTTCTGGGG
>NW_008423827.1:0-319 GCF_000622305.1 Nannospalax galili | reverse complement strand
TCATTCGATAGAATAATCCTACAGTCTCCTGTGTGCCACCAGGCACTGTTTTTCTGGGTCATGGGAAGCCAATATATCATCTTCAAATCATCCTGAGAGTATTTGGGTTGGTCAGGCAGTACTGGTGGGTCAGTGTCTGGCAGTTGGGTTTTTAGGACCTGAAAGGCCTCTAGAGCCACTTCCTTGGTGACTCGGTCTGCCCTCTGATTTCCTTGGGCTACAGGCATATTGGCTTTCTGGTGCCCAGGACAGTGGACAATAGCCAACTTCTTGGGTAGCCATAGGGCTGCCAATAGATTTAAGGTCTCTTGTTTATTTT
>NW_008423826.1:0-319 GCF_000622305.1 Nannospalax galili | reverse complement strand
AGGTTAATGCTGTTGTAATGAAATGCTTCTTCTAATTAAAAAAAAAACCAAGATATATTTTTTTTGAATTTTTGTGCATTTCATATAATATATTTTAATCATATTTAGGCCCCTTCCCCTATCTGTACCCACCTATAGCCCCCACCAGATTTCATGCATTCTGTCATATAAGGCCCATCAAGTCAGTTAGTGTCCCTAGATGTCCCTTGGTGTGAGTTTATCCACTGGAGTCTGGTCACCCCATCTAGCATCACTCCCTTAAAGAAGATCAAATCTTCATCACTCAGAAGTGATCAGCTGCCAATAGCTCCTCAGCTAA
>NW_008423825.1:0-319 GCF_000622305.1 Nannospalax galili | reverse complement strand
CCACCTCACATCCTACTTGACCTCATCAAACAGAAATCAAACACTGACCAGCGAGATGCACCCAGTGGGCAGCCTATCCACTGCAGAGCACTTCAGGGGGATGGGGGCCACCTGCCTCAAACAAAGAAAACACCAACCACAGCACGAAGCAGCCTGACAGCTGGAACATCACCGACTGCAGGACCTGCCCCGTGCCTAGCCTATGCAGGGCAAGTATTGAATCTGGGGAAATACATCCTGGAGGAATGCTTAATGAGTACCCATCCACCACGACTGTATGGGAGAGACAAACTGGGGCTATTTCACTATTTAGCATAGA
>NW_008423824.1:0-319 GCF_000622305.1 Nannospalax galili | reverse complement strand
TCAGGTGGAAAGGAGGGAAAGGCTCCTCAAAAGGCTGCATGTGGCTGGCTGGGGAGATGGCTGGAGTGATGAAGGGCTTGCCACAAAAGCGTGACCCTGAATTTGGATCTCTAGCACAAACCTGGAAAGCCAAGAGTGGTAGCACTCGCCTGCAACCTCAGTTCTGGGGTGGAGACAGGAAGGTCCCTAGGGCTTGCTGGTCTAGCCAGCTGGGAGGATCCAGGCTCAGTGAAAGATCCTGCCTGAAAAGGAGGACGAAAGGTGGCAAAGGAAGACACACGGACACACACATGCATGCGCACACATACATGCGCACACA
>NW_008423823.1:0-319 GCF_000622305.1 Nannospalax galili | reverse complement strand
AAAAAAGAAGGCTGGAAAGATGGTTCAGTGGTTAAGAGCAACTAGTTGCTATTACAGAGAACCCGGGTTCAGTTCCTAACATCCACATGACAGCTAACATCCATAATTCCAGTTCCAGGTGATCTGACACCCTTTTCTGGACTTTCTGAGCACTACATAACATGGGTGCACTTGCATGCATGCAGGTGAAATACTCGTATGTGTATATAAAAACAAATATTTTTAATTGTAAAAATTTTTTTTTAAATACTACAAATTGAGACTTAGGAAATCTATAATGAGCCTCTGAACTGGGACAGTGTTTCCCAGGCAGTTACTT
>NW_008423822.1:0-318 GCF_000622305.1 Nannospalax galili | reverse complement strand
GTCGTGTCACCTGCCCCATCTGATGTGCAGATGATCGTGTCTCCTGCCCCTTCTCAACTGGAGATGGTCGTGTCACCTGCCCCCTCTGACTTGCAGATCATCATGACATCTGCCCCCTTTGCCGTAAAGAAGGTCTTGTCACCTGCCACCTCTGACGTGCAGATTGTCGAATCTCCTGCCACCTCTAACATGCAGAGGGTCATGTCACCTGCCCCCTCAGACGTGCAGAATGTCGTGCCACCTGGCACTCTGAGGTGCCGATGGTCGTGTCGCCTGCCAACTCTGAGGTGCAGATCGTCATGTCACCTGCCCCCTCTG
>NW_008423821.1:0-318 GCF_000622305.1 Nannospalax galili | reverse complement strand
GAGCCTGTTGCTTGGTGTTCTTTGGCAAAGGGACTTGCTTGCTTCTCTCTCCTTACCTTGTAAAAATGATTTACACCTATGCTAAACTTTTTCTTGCAGAACATTTGTTTAGTTTCTTTCTGTCTCCATTGTTGGTTACTTTAGTTATATCTTTCTGTGTAGTAGGTTTCTGAGGTTTATTCATCAATCATTGCTCCACAGCATTGTTTTTCATATTTTATTATTTTTATGTGTATGAGTGTATTGCCTGCATCTACATGAGTGCATCCATATCATGCAATGCCGCGGAGGTCAGAAGAGGGCTTTGGATTCCCCTGG
>NW_008423820.1:0-319 GCF_000622305.1 Nannospalax galili | reverse complement strand
GCAACCAGGGAAATGAAGAGAAAACCCACAGAATGGGAGAAAATCTTCAGCAACACATTGTTGTTGCATGCAGGGGCTCGAGCTGCTGCGCCAGCTGTTGGCTGGGTGCGTGGGTGTGGGTTTCGCTGCTGGGCTCGTCTCTGGCTCTCCATGGCTGCTGGGCGCAGGCTCTCTGCAGATCGGTGGATCCACCGCGGTGGGGAGTGCAAGCTCTGTGCCAAGGCAGGCTGCCGGGTGCTGGCGGCTCTTCAGGTCGCTGCAAGCTGCTGGGTGGGCTGCGCCAATCTGCAGGGGGCTCTGGCTAGCTGCGGGACGCTCC
>NW_008423819.1:0-319 GCF_000622305.1 Nannospalax galili | reverse complement strand
CATATTGGAGCATTGTTATTTCACAGTGGAGTACTGTAATGTCTCCCTGACCAGTTTGCTGTCACATTGGAGCATTCTGATGACATATTGATGCATTGTAATGGCACACTTAGCATTGTGGTGACACACGAAACATTGCAATAGCACATTGGAACATTGTAATGACACATTGGGGCATTGTGATATTGAGACACATTGGTGCATTGTTATGGCACACTGAGGAGTGTGGTGGCACAAAGGAACATTGTGAAGACACACTGGAGCATTATAACGGCGTATGGTGGCATCGTGATGGCACATTGGGGAATTTTGTGAGCAC
>NW_008423818.1:0-319 GCF_000622305.1 Nannospalax galili | reverse complement strand
CATCTGATGCATCCTCCTCCTTTGTTAAAATTTCTACATTCTACTTTCTTTATGGCAAATGTTTTAGTCTGATTTTATTATAGAATTGACTTTCATAATTTGTTTCCTTCCTTCAACTTATACATAAATGCCAAAATTTACTATTCTAGGAGAGTACTTTTTTGAGAACTGAGATCAACAAATGCAGCCCAGGTATGGTGGCGCACACCTTTAGTCCCAGCACTGGGAGGCAGAGGCAGGTGGATCGCTGTGAGTTCAAAGGCCAACTTGATCTACATAGTGAGTTCCAGGTCATCTGGGGCTACAGGGAGACCCTGTC
>NW_008423817.1:0-319 GCF_000622305.1 Nannospalax galili | reverse complement strand
CAGTCATAAGAGAAGTTGAAAAAGAAAAGATAGATGATAGATGTTGAGGGTGCAATAGCAGTTTGCAGTGTTGGGAGAATGGGTGGTAAATAACAGAAACAGTGTCATGGCATCATGGCTGAAATAAGTTCTACTGTTCTATGCCACAACAAGGTAAACAAAATCATCCAAGTTGCATTTTCTCTATTAAAATTGTTAAAAAATATTAATTTGGATACACTAACCATACGGAAAAGTATATTAATGATGACTATATCAATATCCACTATATATGTATAACAAAATAACAAGGAAATGTCAGAAATATGTAAAATATGGT
>NW_008423816.1:0-319 GCF_000622305.1 Nannospalax galili | reverse complement strand
GCGCGTGCATGGATATGTGTGTAGCTCAGACTTGGCAGCAAGCATTTTACCCACTAAGTTATCTAGACAGTCTAAGCGTCTCTTACATTAAGCTGGAGTTTGCTACTTCAGCTAGGCTGGCTAGTTTTCAAGCCCAGGGTTCTGCCTGCTTCTGCCTGCCCAGCAGGACACCAGGCCTGGGGTATTAGTTACTTTTTGTTAAAGCACCATGACCAAAAGTGACTTATGGAAGAAAGAGTTTATTTTGGCATTTGGTTCCAGAGGAGAAGTCCATAATGATCAGGGATGCAAAGCAGCAGCCCACTGAATCAGGAAGCTG
>NW_008423815.1:0-319 GCF_000622305.1 Nannospalax galili | reverse complement strand
CTTTTTGCTTCCAAGGGAGACCATAGACGATATTTCCCGGGATGTCCTCTGTTCGTACTTTCTCCTTTCAAATGGATTTGCAGTTTTACAAGTTGTAGCCTTTGGTGGGTGGAGTCTTGCCCCTCGGGATGACATTCCTTTTGTCCCAGGGCTGAGTACTAGGTTCTCTTTAATCATTCAAGTCTCTATAATCATTACAGCTGCTTTGTTCTGTTCCCGCCCCATCTGTACGTTTTAACTCCTTCTCACTCTTTCCTCACCAAATGGCACCAGGTACATATGTGTCAGCTTTCTCTCACTGTGGATCTGGATAAAAGCC
>NW_008423814.1:0-319 GCF_000622305.1 Nannospalax galili | reverse complement strand
GTTAATACATAAATTACAGATATTAAATTAACCCAAATGTCCTTTATTTTACATGACAACAAATTTTTGACAGAAAAGTTTGATATGTTGGTAAGAATAAGGATGTCTTCAGAATTGTGGCATATGTTTTACACAGATGTAATTATGCCAAAATAGAAAAAAATAATTGTCCTTGATATTCATGAAATAATCAGGAATGACAATAGGTTATGGCATCATGCTGTAATCCAAAGTCATAAGAAAACTGTTCCTTAGGTTAAAGATAAATATATATAGCTATATCTTCCAACTAATGTCGCATTAATAGGGCAAAACACCT
>NW_008423813.1:0-318 GCF_000622305.1 Nannospalax galili | reverse complement strand
AACTTGTCCAGAGCCACTCATGGGAAGGGCAGTAAGAGCCAGCGGCTGGACCTGTCGTGACCCCCATCCAGCATTCACTGGGTACAAGCAACTGTGTCCCTGCCCTTCCCCAACTGTGGCATCTCTTCAGTCCCTGGCTCAGTGGTTTTAAGAGCACTTGCTGCTCTTTCAGAGGACCTGAGTTGTTTCCAACATTCACATGCGCTACCTCACCTGTACACATCTCTCGAGTGCACACATATTCACACACACACAAATTAAAAATAAAAATAAGGGGCTGGAGAGATGGCTCAGTGGTTAGGAGCACTGACTGCTCTT
>NW_008423812.1:0-319 GCF_000622305.1 Nannospalax galili | reverse complement strand
GTGGTCTTTTTGGGGTCCAGTGGATGGGGTACAACAGTACATGTTCCCCTGGCCTGAATTTTAGAGGAAAAAAACCCCAAAGAGAAAAGATGAGCCATTTTCTCCATGAAGCCCGTGTGACTGATTTCAAAAGCAGGAAGGGGCTCAGAGATACATACCCAAGTCAGCATGGACAAAATGCATGATTTCTGAATCAGATATTAATAACCCAACATGCTCATTAAATATAATGCGACATAGTCAAGCAGTGTTTATGGAAGGATGTAGGGAGGATTCACCACCAGAAATCCTATCATTGTAAGTCATATGTTATGGGTGC
>NW_008423811.1:0-319 GCF_000622305.1 Nannospalax galili | reverse complement strand
AAGCTTAGTCACTGAAGGGGGTGGGGGTGGGGAGCAAAATCCCCAAGAGACTCCTTTAGCAATGCCTAAACACCCTCCACTAGATGCCACCCTGTTCATGGTCCCCCGAATGAAAGGGCTGCCTAACTCCCCAAAGCTTACTCTTTCCTGAATTTCTCTCCAAGCCCAGAACGGAATATACATGTATGTGTGTATATATACATGTCAGGAGTGTGTGCGTGTGTGTATGTCATGAGAAAGAAAGATATGGGAGGGGAGGGGAGGGGAGGAGAGGGGAGGGAAAGGAAGCAATATCAGTGTCTTTACACAGCCTCTTGAC
>NW_008423810.1:0-319 GCF_000622305.1 Nannospalax galili | reverse complement strand
AAATTAATTTATTCCCTCCTTAAAAGGCCTTCGACAGTCTCAACAGTCCAAGTCTTCTTTTCTGAGACTCAGGGAAATCTCTTAGTTGTAAGCCCCTGTAACATCAAAAGGCCAAATACATACTTCCAAAATACAATGGCACAGAATATACATTCACATTCCAAAAGGGAGGAATGGAGGCATAAAGATGAAATACAGGAGGAAAACAAGATAGAAATCCAGCATCAGCAGCTCTCTGAAACCAGGGAGTAGAATAGACCGCCCTCTCCACTCCTGAATCTTTGAGGCTTCCTAAATCAGCACAGTGTGAAGGACACTG
>NW_008423809.1:0-319 GCF_000622305.1 Nannospalax galili | reverse complement strand
GCCCCAGATACCTGGGGAACCACCACTGCTTCCTGATCCTTTACATTCAGATGAACTCAGTTCCTTCTCGGGTCCCCAGGAGCACGCTGGGCCTGGCCCCGCCCTCACCTCCATCTACTTCCCTGGGCCTGCAAGACCCACCAGCTTCTTTCCTGGACGCTTGGGCTGACCTTTCCGCTTCCAGATCCTTTGCATCCAGACCAACCCAGCTCCTCAGTGCAGTCCCCGGGAGCTCTTGGGACTGCTTCTTACCCCCATCTTCCTTTGCACCTCTGGGTGGCACAGCCACCAGCTGGCCTAGACCAGCATCTTTCCTGGG
>NW_008423808.1:0-319 GCF_000622305.1 Nannospalax galili | reverse complement strand
AAAACCTCAAAAGGATTTGGGAGCTTGTATCTAATCCTTCAAAACATTTTATGGTTACCTCTGCAGATGGGAGAATGTTAGAGGAGCCGAAAACCCCATGTGACTCATTGTTTTGGCTACTAACGCTGTGATGTTGGCACGTGCATCTCTAATCCGTATGCATCTGTTTATGACTAGTCATAATCGGTTGCACTTGGTACCTTGGCCGCTGTATATGTCTGTAAAGTCATTGGGTAGATTTCAATGGTAATGTTTATCACCGCTACTAATTTGCATGACGTAAATTTCCATGCTTCCTCAGCAAATGTAATACACTTTT
>NW_008423807.1:0-318 GCF_000622305.1 Nannospalax galili | reverse complement strand
AATTCACATTGTTCCATTGTACCATCACAATGCTCATTGTGCCATTACAATTCATCATTGCATCACGACAATGGTCCATTGTATCGTCAATATGATAAACCTGCAAAAACGTTGCTCAATGTCCCGTCACAAACCTTCAATGTGAATTATGATGCTCCAATGTGATATGACAATGCTCCAATGTGCCAACAATATGGCCACAAGTGCCATTATATTGATCTCATGTGCCATCACAATGTTACAGTATGACTTCACAATGTAAGATTGGGCCATCAAAATGCTCATTGTGCCATCACAATGCACCACTGTCTCATTCCA
>NW_008423806.1:0-319 GCF_000622305.1 Nannospalax galili | reverse complement strand
GTTTTAGTAATCCAGGGCAATAATTGCTATGAGTCAACCTCAATTCAGCCTAAGTCCAAAATCCAGAAATTGAAAATATCAGCTCATGTGCAATCGTCATAGTACCTGGATGAAAGTCCAGTGAACCTTCATTTTGTGAATTCCGTACACCTCAATTTCACTGTTTCCTCTTCCCGGGCTTTTCCAATAACAGACAATATTCCACCTGGTCAGAGATACTCTAGTGCTCAGTGAAATATAGCTACATAATACAATGCAAAGAGCTCCGTGTTCATGGTCTCCAGATTGAAGTTTTGGTACCATTTGGTCAAGTTATTTA
>NW_008423805.1:0-319 GCF_000622305.1 Nannospalax galili | reverse complement strand
GATATACATTTATGGTATTTTAGCTCATTATTACTATAATACCCTTGAGTTGTTTTCTTATATCATTGACCACAATACCCTTTCCCCTTTTATTTCTCTATAAATGACTCTCCATTGAAGAAACTTCAAAGTGGAAACTCCTAGAAGGTTAGAAGAAAGGTGTTCTTTCTCTGTTATCAAGTTTACTGAGTTTTATCCATTAGGTAAACAATTCTACAATATGCAGAGAGAGCATCTGGGAGGGCTCTGTCCTTGGGGTCTCCTACCATAAGTACAGGGTTAATGGGCACATTTGGCTCAGAAACAGCATAGCATTTCC
>NW_008423804.1:0-319 GCF_000622305.1 Nannospalax galili | reverse complement strand
CTCCAAAAACAGCTCAGTGTGAACTAATGGACTCTGTGGTCAATGGACCATGTGGCCATTTCAGAGCAATGGCCACTAGTTATTCAGAAGCTGAGTGCTTGGGGGCACTTCTGGATTAGGCATTTTTCCTTCTCTGTTTAGATATATGCTCTTAATATTTAAAAAAAATATATGAAAGCCCAGAACTCGTTATTTTCTGTTGAGTGTTTAAATGAGGAGAAAGCTGAGTCATCTCTCTAATGAATGCTGTCTCTGTGAAGCACAGAAGCACGGCAGCCATCCAAGCTGCCACAGGGCTCCACAGCTGGGGATTTGGAGC
>NW_008423803.1:0-312 GCF_000622305.1 Nannospalax galili | reverse complement strand
GTGTGTGTGTGTGTGTGTGTGTGTGTGTGTGTGTGTTCATACATGTGTGGAGGTCAGAAAACAACTTGCAGAAGTCAGTTCTCTCCTTCCACAGTGTGGTTAGGGGGACTGAACTCAGGTCATCAGGCTTGGCAGCAGACACTTTTACCAGCTGTACTATCTCATTTATTTATTTTTTTAAATTTTATTTATTGTTTTTATTTTATGTGTATACATGTATTGCCGGTGTGTAGGTAAGTGCACCTGTGTTGTGCAGTGCCTTCAGAGGTCAGAAGAGGCTGTCAGATCCCCTGGGACTGGAGTTATGGACAG
>NW_008423802.1:0-318 GCF_000622305.1 Nannospalax galili | reverse complement strand
TATCAAAGGAACAGAAATCAATGAGTCCAATAGTTCTCAAATATGTCTACAAACTGACTCACCTGGAGAGCTCCAAAGGCAGATAGATGCCCGGTCCCACCTCAGTGTAGTTTACTGGAGCCTGGTCATTGGCATACTTATGAGAGCCTATGTGATTCTAATGTGCAGGGGAGTGTGGGAAGTACCAAGTCAATCCATTGGAGGCTACATAGACCTAATAAATATCTTCATTTAATTTTAGTTCAGTGAGCGTGGAATTGTGGGGGTTTATTTTTGTTTTTGTTTTTCATCTTTTTGAGACAGGGTCTCCCTGTAGCT
>NW_008423801.1:0-319 GCF_000622305.1 Nannospalax galili | reverse complement strand
AAAAAGCAAAGAAGCAAAAAAAAAAAAAAAAACCAACCCAATTAAAATGGGCTACGTATATCAACAGAAAGCTCTAAAAAGAAGATATAACAGTGACTAAGAAAACACATTAAAAAGTGTTCAACATCCTTAGCAACTGGAGAAATGCTAATCAAAACTACTTTAAGATTTCATGTAACCCAAGTCGGAATGGCTAAAATTAAGGCAATAAATGACACCAAATGCTAGGGTAGATGTGGGGCCAGGGGAACCCTCATCCACTATTGGTGAGATTAAAAACTGGTGCAACCACTCTGGAAATCAGTGTGGAGAACTCTTA
>NW_008423800.1:0-319 GCF_000622305.1 Nannospalax galili | reverse complement strand
GGGGCTCATGGCGGGCGGGGGGCCGGGGCGCAGGCCTCACATCCCCCCAGTCGCCGGAGGCTGCAGAGCGACTGGGAGACGGCGAGAGGAAGGGAGGGGGCCGGGACGGGGAGGGCCCTGGCAGCCCGGCCGGCCGGGTAGGATGACAATGGAAGGAAATGCTTTATCTGAGTCTGAGAGCGGGCCAAGGGGGAGGGGAGGGAGGGGGCAGGCGCGCGGCCCGGGGACACACCACCCGGCAGCGCCGCTCGGCTGGGCGCTCGGCCGGATCGCGGCGCGGCGCCTCGGAGGCAGCGCCGAACCCGGAACGCGGGGCGCC
>NW_008423799.1:0-319 GCF_000622305.1 Nannospalax galili | reverse complement strand
CTTCATTCTCAGTTTCCCACCCTAACCTTTCATATATCCATCTATCTATCTTTAATTAGTGGGAGACATTCCTGAGTGGCAATAAATTCCATTTAATAGCTGGCAAATTTGCAAAGGCTTGTAGTTGCAAAGGCTTGTGGTTTAGGCAGAAGGCTTTGATACATATCCAGAAGCTAATTTACAAAATGCAGGCACACATGGAAAACTTGTTAGGTCATTTCCAACAACCCACAAACCCACCAGGCCCTGCTGGGATCACTCAGCCAAGCCCAGGAAAAGCAGTCCATTGAAACATCTGCCCAGTGGATGGTTCCATTCC
>NW_008423798.1:0-319 GCF_000622305.1 Nannospalax galili | reverse complement strand
TGTGTGTGTGTGTGTGTACATGCATGTATAGGTGTGTGGGCACACATATGCCATGGCACAAGTGGAGGTCAGAGGACAACTTTTGGGAGTCCGTTCTCTTCTTCTACCGTGTGGGAACCAGGGATTGAACTCAGGTCCTTAGGTAAAGGCAGGGACCTTTAACCACAGAGCCATCTTTCTGGCCCAAGAACCTGATTTTTATCAGGTGGAAGAGGTATTTGTGAAATCTGTCCTAAACAAGTCTAAACAAGACTGTTGGTTCTGGTGGCCTGGAAGGACAAACAACAAGCAAGGGAGACAGAGGGTCACAGGGGAATTG
>NW_008423797.1:0-318 GCF_000622305.1 Nannospalax galili | reverse complement strand
TGAAGCACTTTTTATGGTTTTCTTTATTGTTCTGTGTTGGCATGGCAGCAGCTCACTTAGAACCATGAAGGTAAAGCCTTTTGTTCATAGAGTAAAGAAAGCAATGTAAATGTCTTCCATCCGTTACTTACTATGTACCAGGCATGGAGCAGGCTCTTATGAGTTCTTAGTCTTCCCAGAGATCTGCAGGAACCACTGTCCTCAGTGTTCACAGAGGCTCATGAAGTCAAGTATCTCATCCCCAATTATACCTGTCCATGGAAGTGTCACTAGAACTTGAATCTATCCAGGTCTACTGACTCCAAAGTCAGTGTTCTT
>NW_008423796.1:0-319 GCF_000622305.1 Nannospalax galili | reverse complement strand
TGCAGCACAATGGATGCCTCATTTGCATGGATAAAGGCAGATCCAAAAGAGTACTGTGTTGGTTACTTTTCTTATTGTTGTGACCAAATTATTGACAAAGCAATTTAGGGAAGGGTGGGTTTATTTGGACTCACAGTTTGAGAGCACAGTCCATCATGATGGGACAGTCAGGGTGGCAGGAACGTGAGGCAGTTTGGTCACATTATGTCCTCAGTCAGGAAGCAGAGAGCAGTGAAGGTGGTTGCTCAGCTCTCTTGCTTCTTTTATTCAGTCTGGGATCCAAACCCATCAATGGTGCTGTTCACACTCAGAGGGGGGG
>NW_008423795.1:0-318 GCF_000622305.1 Nannospalax galili | reverse complement strand
ATGCAATGCCAATCAAAATCCCCATCACATTCTTCACAGAATTGGAAAAAAAGACACAAGATTCATATGGAAGAACAAAAGACTTTGGAAAGCCAAAGCAATCCTGAGCACAAGAGCAACGCTGGGGGGATTACCATATCAGATTATAAACTATATTACAGAGCTATAGTTAAGCAAATAACATGGCACTGTCACAAAAATAGACCCGTAGATTAATGGAACAAAACTGAAGACCCAAATATTAGGACATGCAATTTCAGCCACCTTGTATTTGACAAAGGTGCCAGTAACTTTCACTGGAGGAAAAAATAGCATTTT
>NW_008423794.1:0-318 GCF_000622305.1 Nannospalax galili | reverse complement strand
AGTGATTTTAGGTTAGATGAAAATAGGCTGTAAGAGCCACCATTTGGTGAGACAATCCTTCCCCTTGTTGTGGCACTGATAGTAATTCACCTTCCCTACTAGGAAAGAGTTCTGGTGGGCCAGCCTCAGGAGCCAAAGACTCTGGTTTCATTTCTTATGCATCGTTGTACTGAATATGGAAGAGGATGCAATCTCCTCTAGTGTGATCTGTGTCCATCTGAGGGAAAAGAGAATATTGGAATCTGTGGAGGTCCTTCAGTGTACACATAACAATCACATATATTAAGACCATTTAACATTTCATGTGGAGATCTTTCT
>NW_008423793.1:0-318 GCF_000622305.1 Nannospalax galili | reverse complement strand
GACGGGATTTCGGCTGAACAATGCTTCAGTAGCAGAGGAAGCTGTCTGCACTAGAGACTTGGGACTTGAGCCGCCGGGAAAAGCCTGCGCGCCACCTGCCGCCGCTCCCGGAGCAGCTGCGGCCAGAGACGCCTGTGGCCAGACCCGCCCATGACTAGCCAGGTGCACGCAGGGACCCCGAGTGCCCAGAGAGAGCGCGCTCCCCCCCATATCTGGCGCCCAACGTGGGGCTTCTGAACCGCGTGGGACCCTCTGAACAACGTGGAACTTAGCCTCTGAACCTCATGCCAGCTAGGAGCTGGTGCCCACAGAAATGCT
>NW_008423792.1:0-318 GCF_000622305.1 Nannospalax galili | reverse complement strand
GGGGGGGGATTTAATTTTAATTTTTTAATTTAATTTAAATATTTTTAAAGGTAAATTATCACATCCACACCCATTCATTCCCCTCAGATTCCTCTCCTAGCCCTCCACTACTTTTCCCTCCCTTTTCACGTGCCCCCTTTAAAAACAAAACCCCAATGAGTCCACTTAGCGCTGCCTGTATATCCACAGGTGTAGTCCATCTACCAGAGCATGGATAGCCTCTCAGGGCCAGCATCCCTGAAGAAAACCCAGTCTGCCATTCCTAGCAGCCATCAATTGCCATAGCTCCCCAGCCAGAGTAGGACTTGGTGACACCAT
>NW_008423791.1:0-318 GCF_000622305.1 Nannospalax galili | reverse complement strand
TGCAAACTGTACATGGGTAATAATAGCAGAAGAACGAAATAGAATACAAATTGTTTTTCAGTCATTTGCACTCGAAGAAGAATATGACTATTTATCCTTATATGATGGACATCCTCATCCTACAAAGTTTAGGACAATGTTAGTATAATTTCCATAGAATACTAAAGGTAAAATATTTCCACTACTTTTTTTTCCACAAAGAATGTTTAATAAGTAATTTAGTGTAATACAATCATATTGAACAACTAAGAATTATTCATTTGGAATTAAATGATTTAATGTTCATATTATCTCCCTAGTTCTGACTTCCTAATACAT
>NW_008423790.1:0-318 GCF_000622305.1 Nannospalax galili | reverse complement strand
ACACACACGCACGTACACACAAACACAGGTTTTTTTAAATCTTAAAAAATAAAATATAAAAGGTGTTTAATATTTCATTTTTTTAATTATGTATATATATGTGGATGTGTTTTTGCATGTGAGTGCAGTGCCCACAGATTTACTGGAGCTGGAGTTACAGGCAGTTGTTAGCCACCTGATGTGAGTGCTAGGAAGAGCGCTCCTCTGAAGAGCATTATGTGCTCTTAACCATCAAGCCATCTCTCCAGCCCTATAATAAAAGATTTTTAAAAGAAAAGAAGTCCCTTAAGTGGGAAAACCATGATGGAGGGGTGAGAT
>NW_008423789.1:0-318 GCF_000622305.1 Nannospalax galili | reverse complement strand
GAGAGGCAGATGACACGACCATGTGCACGTCAAAGAGGGCAGGTGACACGAGCATATGCACAACTAAGAGGGCAGGTGACACAACCAGGCGACGTCAGAGAGGGCAGGTGACATGACCATGAGCACGTCAGAGGGGTCAGGTGACATAACCATCAGCACGTCAGAGTGTGCAGGTTACACGACCATCTGCACATCAGAGGGGGCCGGTGAGACGACCATCTGCACGTCATTGGTGGCAGTTGACAAGACCATCTTTATGGCACAGGGTGCAGGTGACACGACCATCTGCATGTCAGAAGGGGCAGGTGACACGACCAT
>NW_008423788.1:0-318 GCF_000622305.1 Nannospalax galili | reverse complement strand
TAAAAATCTTTTGAAATGTATTAATAAAACTCTAACTTCTACCCACTAAAAGCCTAGGAATGCTGTCAGATAGTATCTGAGGCCTATAGCTGAGATTTCCTGCTTTGCTGTACTCTACCTACCTGATGTCTTCATTGATGGATTTTAAATACCTTGCCTTATGCCTTTCTTAGTTCTGTAAACTATAAAAACGTTATAAAACTATTACCATTGGAAGATGGAATTTGGGGTAATCTAAATGTGTGTTCCCAGGCCATGGTCACTCATATTTGACCTTAGAACAAACTATTTCTTATCCCCTTTGAGGAGAAAGTTGTG
>NW_008423787.1:0-318 GCF_000622305.1 Nannospalax galili | reverse complement strand
TAATAGCCTATAATCGTGTGAAGTAGGCCACAATGGTTCAGGCTCCTTTTTTAATATTTGGAAATCTGAAAGAAGTTATAATCATTGAACTTATTTGTATCTTCTCATCTATATTCTATCCTTTTATAAATTTACTCAGCAAAAAGTAAAAAGTCTTCTGTATTTACATAGATTTTTGCAAAATATTAAGAATTGTCTTCATATACAATGTAAATTATTCCAGTTCTTTCTCTCTTTCTTTTTCCTGCTTAGAACACAGTTTTTCCCAATTTCCCTTTCCCTGGTCTTATCTGTCTTGTAAATGATGATTTTTCAACT
>NW_008423786.1:0-318 GCF_000622305.1 Nannospalax galili | reverse complement strand
GCATGTTATCTGTTCTTAAATTGCATTGGAAGGAGCAAACACCCCCCGCAAGCCATACAACTATTTTTAAACATATGTGCAAATCTGATGCTAATAAATAATGGAGTGAACAGAGTTGTGAGGCAGAAGTCAGAGGCCTCAGAACTGGAGGCGACTAGGTGGCTGTGTTTGTGCAGAACAAGGGCTGTGGGATATTTGGGGCCATGGTTGGCAGAGTGGAGGAGGAGACTGTGGCCACAGTCCTTCACTTGAGAAAAAGCCACCAAGTCTCCAAGTCTTCCTTTCATTCCAAATGGCTGGTGCAGCTCTTGCTTCGTC
>NW_008423785.1:0-318 GCF_000622305.1 Nannospalax galili | reverse complement strand
ATTAATTCAAGAATTTCATACAATGAATTTTGATTGTATTCAGACCTCTTCCCCCATCTCCTTCCCCACTCCCCACCCCCCTAACTTAATGTTCTCTATTAGCAAATGAAAAACTCCAACTTACACAGCACATCTGAGCGGGTGTGGAGAAATCATATCTCATTAGAATGTCAGCAATCTATAATTCCTACACAGAGTTATGCCAAAGTAAAAGCCCACTCTCTCTCCTTTGTATGTGGTTTTGGGTCAAAATATGTCCAGGTTTCTTAGAATGGGATTTGTACTCTTAATTTCTGTTTCTCTTGCACACTATGGAAT
>NW_008423784.1:0-318 GCF_000622305.1 Nannospalax galili | reverse complement strand
CTACCACAATTGTCCTTGTCTGATGCTTTTGTCATTCTAAATCACTAGCACATTTATCTTTTAACCTAATGAGATGTTTCCTCTGCAATTTCTGTCATCGCTTTCTAGTAGTTTGAACTCCAAGACGCCATCCTGGCTTTTCACTGCTCCAACTTTCCTTTACCACGGAAGTGTGGTTCAAAATCAAAACAAGAACAACAACAAATCAGAACAAAAATCAATCCCCTAGAACTGGAGAGATGGCCTAGAGGGTAAAAGTGCTCGACCTGCTGGCACGAGGCCCCCTATTTGGTTCCTCAGGACCTATGTACCGTCTGG
>NW_008423783.1:0-318 GCF_000622305.1 Nannospalax galili | reverse complement strand
GTTCTCCAGACCCACTATGATTGGTATCACCTCCTCAAAGCAGTTCTGCCAACTCCTATGTCCCTGACCTGGTGTTCTGCCTACCAGGATGCCGCAGAGGAACAGTCCATATTCAACCATGCCAATAACATCCCCATAACTTTGGATATGTTGCTGGGTTATGGCGGCTACACCAACCCTGTTGCACAAGCCAGAGTGGGCAATGTACATTATTTCGATATCGTCCAAGACTTAGCTTTAAAAACCCTTAAACATTGCACACTGGCTGTCTCCTCTACATATTTTAGAGATCTCATCCAAGGCCCCTTACAGACTTTT
>NW_008423782.1:0-318 GCF_000622305.1 Nannospalax galili | reverse complement strand
CTCATACACATAAAATAAAAATAATAAATAAAATATTTTTTAAAAAAGGATTACATCTTAAATTATGTGTCTCTGTGTGGGCATATGCACATGGGCACAGGTGCCAGAAACACAGAAACCCCTGGAGGTTGGGTTATAGGACATTGTGAGCCACCCAACATGGGTCCTCTACAAGAGCAGTACTGACTGATTACTGCTGAAGGACTGTCTACATAGCCTTTCCAACCCACAGCCAAATTATTCTTCAAAATCTAAGGAGAAATAAAATGTTTCTAAGATGTGGCATTACTATGCCAACATTAGAGTTATACCCAAATA
>NW_008423781.1:0-318 GCF_000622305.1 Nannospalax galili | reverse complement strand
CTGGAAAGGGAACTCAAGTCCTCTGGAAGAACATCCTGTGCGGGCTCACCCGCTGAACTGCCTTTCTAGCCCCGTATGTGCTTCTTATCTCTTCGTAATCTGTGCAGAATTGAAACAAAAAACCAAGAAGAGCCCTGTGCTTCATTACTGTTACGTCTACGTCCATACATTTATCAATACGCACAAGGAACGCGCTGAGTGGTCCATTTAGTGGTGCGCGTGCGTACTCGTGTTTAGGGCTTCCCATTTGGGATTGATTAGAAAGCCATGAAACGCCTTAGTCCCTGAACACTCTGATTCTCCCTACCCTAAATTCTT
>NW_008423780.1:0-318 GCF_000622305.1 Nannospalax galili | reverse complement strand
TGAAATTTTACAGGGAAATGAGTGGAAGTGGAAAAAATTATACTGAGTGAATATGGGGAGCGCACGCTGGGCTCCCGGCGTTCCTGCGCAGACTCACTGTGGATCCACAGGCTGCTCTGGCCGCGGCAGCTCCGGGAGCGGCGGTGGGTGGCTCGCGGGCTTTTCCCACCGGCTCGAGTCCCGAGTCTCTGGTGCTGACAGCTTCCTGTGCTACTGAAGCATTGTTCAGTCGAAATCCCATCTCTATTTCACCTGCGTACTTTTCCTCAGGATGCAAGGTTCCTGGCCACAGAACCGCACAGGGAAGAGTACGGAGAC
>NW_008423779.1:0-317 GCF_000622305.1 Nannospalax galili | reverse complement strand
AGAAGAAATGCAATGTAGCAAAGATTTATTTTGACAGGATATGTGGTAGTCTCCTCCTGTCCTTGAAGATCAGGAAGCAGGGATTCTAGAACTGGAGGTACATAAAATCTTCTAGACTTGCCCACATCAACCCACCTGCGCTCCCTAGGCCACAAGTCTCAAAGCCCCCACCCCCACCCCAATGCTAGGAGCTAAAGAATAAGAGCTCAAACACAAAGGCTTTCACACGCAAAGTATAAATCTGGGCTACGTTGTGTGATGTTGCCTGAAGATAGATAGATGATAGATAGATAGATAGATAGATAGATAGATAGATA
>NW_008423778.1:0-318 GCF_000622305.1 Nannospalax galili | reverse complement strand
TGGATGAATATCTAAAATCATGGGAATCACCAAACCTAAACCAAGATGAGATCAATCGAGGTGGTCTCAGGCAGTCTACAAAGGTCTCAGCCCCTAGTAAGTGTCAGAGAAACATAGGCCTTGAGCAGGAGTGACTGCAGGTGGTCCCATTGTAGGGAGATGGGCACGGTCTGATTTGAGAAGCTCACCACCACCTGGAAGGTGGATTTAAGCACTTTCAGGCTGAGAAACCCTGGAGGTAAATGAGATCATAAATCAAATGGACCTAACAGACATGTACAGAACAGTCCAGACAAAGAAAGAAACTTTATCCAAAAT
>NW_008423777.1:0-318 GCF_000622305.1 Nannospalax galili | reverse complement strand
GGAGGAGGAGGAGGAGGAGGAGGAGAGAGCTAAAAGGAAAAACATTTTATGCTAACATACATTCTGCATGCCTTAGGCCACTGAATTTCTCAGATCAGTAAAGAACATGCACTTCCAAAACAAAGAGTTGAAAAACAGAAGAAGAAACACAAATGATTTCGCAACTATAATATCCCGATTTCTTTAAGGAGGCATATGAAGCTCACTGAGTGAAAGCAAAGCCCTCACAAGGTGTTCTACAAAGGAGGAGGTTTAATGCTGACGGTGGATTAAGAATGTTCTATAGGAGGGATCCTCACCCAGGGAATCAAGGTTGCC
>NW_008423776.1:0-318 GCF_000622305.1 Nannospalax galili | reverse complement strand
ATGAATGAATGAATGAATGCTCAGAAGATGAATATACCAACTTGGCACCAGTGTTTGCAGTTCAGTGGAGACCTGAAAAATGCTGGGCTCCTGTTCTAAACATTGCATCAATCAGTCTCCTTCCCATCAACAAATCTTTCTCTGTCAATGACCCAAATGCAGAATTCCTTTGTTTGCTTTTGTACAATAAACTCAGAATTCTGACAAAAAAAAAGTTTGTGCATGGGGCTGAAGAGATGACTCAGGGTTAAGAGCACTAGCTGCTCCTGCAGAGGACCCAGGTTCAGTTCCCAGCACCCACATTGCAGCTAACAACCA
>NW_008423775.1:0-318 GCF_000622305.1 Nannospalax galili | reverse complement strand
AGAGAGAGAATTCTCTAAAGCAAGGCCCCAAACAAAGAAATGCTTAGACTCTTATACCCCAGGTATAGTTCAATTTCTTTGTCCTCCATGTATGATAACACACATATCCTGATTGCATGCCCTGTGCTATAAGGTCATGACAGGCAGAACTGTGTCTTGTGCACTTAGGCACCGACCACGCGTTATTTCTTTTTCTTTGTTCTGGGGGGTTCCTGTCACACCATGTCAGTGGCTGACACAGACATGAACGTAGGAAACACTGAGACAATGAATTAAAACGGAGTCAAACGGAGTCAAATGCAAAGGGGCATGGGAACA
>NW_008423774.1:0-318 GCF_000622305.1 Nannospalax galili | reverse complement strand
TTGGAGACAGGGTCTCCCTATAGCCCCAGCTGTCCTGGAACTTGCTATGTACATTAGGCTGGCCTCAAACTCACACAGATCCACCTGCATCTGCCTCCTGAGTGCCAGGACTAAAGGCATGCACCACCATACCAAACTGGAGACAGGGTTTCTCTGTAGCCCAGGCTGGCCTCAATTCCCAAGTGCTAGGACAACAAACATGAGTTACTACACCTGGCTCTGCCCATTTTTTAAAATTTATTTAAAATTTTTTTCTAGCCAGGTGCAGTGGCACACACCTTTAATCCCAGCACTTGGGAAGCAGAGGCAAGCGGATCT
>NW_008423773.1:0-318 GCF_000622305.1 Nannospalax galili | reverse complement strand
GCAGTCCGTCCACCTTCACTGCCATGGGAGTTGTCAGGATCACAGTGAATGATCCTTTCCACCAAGGGGCCATTGTCTCCTTCTGATGCCACTTTACCCAGACAATGTATCCAGGTCAGTAAGGATGTGGAGTAGGTGGAGGCGTTCATGCACATGCCAGATCAGGGGTTGGAGGTGGTCCTGTAGAGCCTGCAATGCCCTAATAGACTGGAGGATTTCATGGTTAGATATTTCAGGCAGCAGTTCTGACTTTAATCTTTGGACCAGTGTATCAGTCAGGGTTCTCCAAAGAAACAGAACCAGTAGAATGAATATGTA
>NW_008423772.1:0-318 GCF_000622305.1 Nannospalax galili | reverse complement strand
AGTTTATTCTTGGTTAAAATATTCTTTTGCTGCATATTTTTCTCTCAAAGCCTCATTTTCTTTGTGACAGTGTACTTTGGCATTTGGAATTAAGAAAACTATGAAAATAGTAACTGCAACTTTTTTTTAACATTTTGCCCCAAAGAAGGTAAATTTTCTTTAAATTTGAAATTCAAATGCTCTAAATTATGTCACTTTTTTGTAGGAATGAGTGAATCCTTTAACTTTCATTCTCAAATAATGCCTTTTTTCTGTTTTGTTTTAAACTATGTGTTGTCTTTTTTGATAAAATTTTTATTGAATTGTTGTGTATTCCAT
>NW_008423771.1:0-318 GCF_000622305.1 Nannospalax galili | reverse complement strand
GCTGCCTCTGTCTCCCTGGCTTCTCTGGCCCACGCTGCCAGCAAGGTACCCAGTCCTGGCTCTTCTCTCTCTCCCTCTGGGGCTGGACACAGTACCCAGATACTGTTCGCACCAACCAGATCCTACCCTTCTTCATAGGCCCTGTGTATGGCTTAGTGGAGTCTGACTGGCACCTGGAAGGCAGTGGTGGGAACGGTACGTACTCTGTGGCCAGCTAGGCAAATGCATGGCCTCGTCTTCTCAGCCCCGTCTCCTCCAGTTAGCTTCACCTCAGTTTTGCCCTCCAAGTAAAACAAGCTCATGGGAGGAGCTCAAAAG
>NW_008423770.1:0-318 GCF_000622305.1 Nannospalax galili | reverse complement strand
AAAAAAAATACAGGTCTGTGGCAATGTGTCCCACATCTGGTCACATCAGAACTCTGGAACCTCTCTGGTTGTCATGGAGATCACCTCTTCTGAAGAGCATTGAACTGAAGAATGATCGATGACATCATCTCTGATGAAAGCCAGGCACTGAGCTAAGTGCTTTTACAACTGGCTTCATGCACCACCAAAAGGGTCTATCACAGAGCTAGGTGGCCCATCAGAAGGTGGCCCTTTGCTGCCTCAGCTTACCCAGGAATGAGACAGCCTGAGGTCAGAGAAGTCCCCAAAAGGGGCAGGAGCAGCAGAGGGGAAGGGGAC
>NW_008423769.1:0-318 GCF_000622305.1 Nannospalax galili | reverse complement strand
AGTTGGGAGATTTTTAATTACTGCTTCTAGCTCATTGGTTATTATAGATAAATTATTTACTTCATCTTGATTTAACATTTGTAGGTTTTGGACCCTCGCACATTTTTAGATAATCATGGGACAGAACAGAAAAGCAGAAAAAGAAAACAGAGTGAGTATGTAAGGCTGGGAGTATGCTTCAGCTGGTACAGTGCTTGGCTCACAGGCACAGAGCCACGGTTTTAGTTCCCAGCACCTCAAGAACTGGGCACAGCGGCCCATACTTAAAATCCCAGCTGTCAGTTGGTGCAGGCAGGAAGATGAGGAGTTCAAGGTTGG
>NW_008423768.1:0-318 GCF_000622305.1 Nannospalax galili | reverse complement strand
TGTGCTGAGGAGTTGTCTTGAGTAGTTCTGTTTCACTGTCAGTTTGCAATACAGCCTGTAGACCTGTACAATGAAAAACCTCTGTAGCAATTATCTTGTTGCCAAGAATTTCACTCCTGCTATTTGTGAGTCAATGCTATCACTATTGGGTACCTGGGACTCTCTTTTCTCCTCGTCCCACCAAGACTTGGCACAACTTTACCCTAGAGAAGAGGTTTCTTTATCGTATCCCTCTTTCTCCACACAGCTGTCAAATTCTGTCTTGCATGTATACAGAGGTCTTCTATGAGAGACTTGTTCTCATCCATCCCTCAGTAG
>NW_008423767.1:0-318 GCF_000622305.1 Nannospalax galili | reverse complement strand
GTTCAGGAGAGTGAGATTGGCTTTAATAAATGCCATAAGAAATCTACATGAACATCCAACAGAGTAGGTTTTCATTGCATGGTACTTTATGATTGGAAATAACTCACCTAAATTATTTCAGGAGACATAAATATGAGGTAGTTTGTTATAGTCATAAGTGATTAATATAAAACTACATGTAAGTAGGCTAGTTTCGACTACACAGTCAAATCAAGAAAAGTTTAAATGATGGGATGTGTCAAAAATAAAGGTCTTCATATCAGAAGAGCATTTAGAGTCTAGAGAAGTCATATCCAAGAGCCATATCTAACTTCTCCC
>NW_008423766.1:0-318 GCF_000622305.1 Nannospalax galili | reverse complement strand
TAAAGTCATCAGGTAGATTTTGATGGTAATGTTTTTATATCTACTAATTGTCAAGGAGCAAATTTTTGTGCTTTGAAGAATTTTTTTTAATTTTTTAAAAAATTTATTAACCAGATGATTAGAAGAAGCATCTCATTACAGCTTTAACATACTCAGTACACTCCAGAGCATGGATACATCTGTTTCAAAAGTGGCTGTAAATTTTTAGGCTCACAATTGAATTAATACTCTTATACAATATTGAACTCAGTATAAACCCTATAAGATATAAAATTGAATGTTTTTACCCTTTAAAGATCTCCATTTCATTTTAAAATA
>NW_008423765.1:0-318 GCF_000622305.1 Nannospalax galili | reverse complement strand
ATGTAGACCAGGCTGGCCTTGATCTCACAGAGATCCCCCTGCCTCTGTCTCTAGAGTGTTGGGATTAAAGGTATGTACCACCACACCCAGCTCATCTTTTTATTTTCTTAATGGTGTCTTAGAAAAGGAATGAGAAAAGGGACTATGACCATATTGATGCACACACACTCATGCATGTGCATGCACATGCACTTACATATCCCAGTTGGAGAACTGACTGTAGGGTCCAGGAATATGTTGGAGAATACCATTAGAGGTCATTGCATTTGTCAAAGGAAGAGCTCAAGATGCTTTGGATTGGGAGGGGTCCTGGTTGGC
>NW_008423764.1:0-318 GCF_000622305.1 Nannospalax galili | reverse complement strand
GTCCCAGGCAACTCCCTAAGGTTCTTTGTAGATTTTGTATAAGAAGTTGAAGTTACAGGCTGGAGAGATGGCTCAGCTGTTAAGAGCACCCATTGCTCTTGCAGAGGACCCGGGTTCGACTCCAGAACCCACATGGAGGCTACGAACCGTCCTTAACTTCAGTTCCAGGAGACTCTGACGTCCTCTTCTGACCTCCACAGCATTGCACGACATGGGTCCACTCACACTCATACACATAAAATAAAAATAATAAACGATAATAAAAAGTTTTGAAGTTAATGCTTTCTTAAGATTAAAACATCAAAGATAAGGCTTCTT
>NW_008423763.1:0-318 GCF_000622305.1 Nannospalax galili | reverse complement strand
ATGGAGTTAAGGCAGGAAGCATGCAGACATCTCAGGCCTTCTATGATGACCCATGAGAGATACACCAGTAGGTTGGACAGGATGGTAGAATGGAGGTGGAGAGGGGAGGATGGTTAAGGAGATCTAAGAGATAAGGAGACTTCTGCCTCCAGTGTTGTCTTCGGGATGTTCAATAACCTAAAAGAGGAGTGAGGGAGACTCACTTTTCCTAAAGGGACAAAAATTGGGGTCCATGACCATCAAGATAGTAGAACTTACTTACCCCTTTGATCTGGGACCCCAAAAAGACTGGCCCTAAGAGGAAAACGTGAACAAGAA
>NW_008423762.1:0-313 GCF_000622305.1 Nannospalax galili | reverse complement strand
TTTTGTTTTGTTTTGTTTTGTTTTGTTATTTTACAGGGCTGTGGATTCAACCCAGGGCCTTGAACAAGCTAGACAAGTGCTCTACCACTGAGTTACACCCCCAGCTCCAGTCTCTGTTAGTTCTCAGACTGGTTGCTATGGCAACTCCATTGATGCTGGGATGAGTTGTGGATGCTATGCCTGGGGAAGCCGCTCCTTCTGGGTGTCACATGCAGAAAAGTTGATGTGGGCAACTTGTTTCAGGTTTTTTCCCCCATTTTTATCTACCTATTATTATTTGTGTGTGTGTGTGTGTGTGTGTGTGTGTGTGTGT
>NW_008423761.1:0-318 GCF_000622305.1 Nannospalax galili | reverse complement strand
TCCTCTTCATGTCTTCTGCTACTTTTTTTTAGAAGTCTACAATATAACACATAATTACAAAAATTCTATCTATATTTGCTTAATTTAATTGTTCTGTTGAACCTTACCCATTTATTTTAAGCCTGGGTCTTGTGCCTTTACCAATAAGATGTGCTTCTTATTTAATATATTTTATTTATTTTTTTATCTGTGTGAGCGTATTGCCTGCATGTGTTTAAGTACACCTGTGTCATGCAATGCTGAAAGAAGTCAGTAGAGGGTGTCAGATCCCCTGAAATTGGATTTACTGACAGTTGTTAGCTGCCATGTGGGTGCTGG
>NW_008423760.1:0-318 GCF_000622305.1 Nannospalax galili | reverse complement strand
TAGGAAATCTGATGCCCTCTTCTGGTCTTCTCGGGCTTTGCACAACATGGATGCACTTACATACATGGAAGCAATACACTCATACACATAAAATAAAAATAGAAAAAATTTTAAAGAAATTCTCAAATTATTTTGTAATTATGTAATTGAGATAAGTGTTAAGTGATTAAGTGCTATAAATTTATATTATCATATTTAGGTTATGAGATACTAAAAAACTAAGCATTCCTCAAGGACCTTACCCCCTACTCTAAGATGTATAATGTAGGGCTGGAGAGACAGCTCAGCAGTTAAGAGCACTGGCTGCTCTTGTGGAGG
>NW_008423759.1:0-318 GCF_000622305.1 Nannospalax galili | reverse complement strand
ACCACATCCTAGGCCCACATCTGAATGTACCCAATTTCATCACCAATCCCTGATGCCTGTTCCTGGAGCACTGATACTCACAGAAAGCACTTTGCCTCAATCACAAAGAGCTCCCCTGCAGACACACTTGTGATGCACTGGAAGACTGTCAGCACATAGAGCAAGCCGGCTCTGCCAGGAGGGAACAGAGAATGGTTGCTGTGTTCTCTAAATCCAACACTTTGATAATGACCCACAATGTGACATGCTGGGATATATGTCTTTGGGGAGTTAATTGGTTTTAGATGAGGTCATGAGAGAACACCCAAGGTGTGATGC
>NW_008423758.1:0-318 GCF_000622305.1 Nannospalax galili | reverse complement strand
CCAGGGCAGGCTGTGCCACTCACACTGTACTCTGGGAAGCAGTGTCATCCCAAGGAAAGCCTGGCCCACCATGGGCCCCTTCAGTGCTGCAGCAGCCTGTGTATACCTAAATGTGGCTGGATGGGCAGTGGGTGGGGTGTCTCCATGTCACGGATGCCTTGGTTTTGTGTGGCTGGTCGTGCTGCTGCCTTCACCTGTGTGTGTGAGCCTGGAGCTTGCTGTGGCAAAGGCTAGCCCAAGAATCCCATCTCTGGGAACCTATAATACAGACAGATTTGAACTTTATACTTGGGTCTTTTAAAAACTTCATACTGAATT
>NW_008423757.1:0-318 GCF_000622305.1 Nannospalax galili | reverse complement strand
CAGCACAATTATTCTAGCTTTGGGCTTGGGAACTTACAGTTCATTTCAGGGATGATAGTTTTTTATCTGACTTTTATTTAGTTTTAGGTTGAATTAAAACTAGTCATTAATGTCCATCCTGAAACCATTTAAAACTGTAGATAATGTATAAGAAAAATTAATCAATAAACTGGGATTTAAACTTCCTTCACCAGCACTTATGCAGAATCAGGGAGCAATTTGGTTAGGAAGCCAAAATAAATGCGAATTCAAAGAGAAGATTTGGTACAAGAGAGGATTTATAAGAAGTTATTTCAAAAACTGCAGAAGGGATTGGAG
>NW_008423756.1:0-318 GCF_000622305.1 Nannospalax galili | reverse complement strand
GCTGACCTTAAACTACTGTGGCTTTTAATTGCTTTGGAAAATGATCAAAACCCTCTGTATTACATGGCCAATGGTCCTTTTAATAGAAAAGGCAATAATATACAGTTGTTTGCACCAACTAAAACTCATTAGAAAGTATCAGTTTAGGGTAACAGTTCAAGAACCATTAACAAGTGCAAATGTTTAATTGCCTTTTAGTGAAAACATGCTCCTGATTTCAAAGCTGTTTCAAATTATTTGTTTGCTTTACCAATTTGGTAATACTTTTATAAACAAAGTTTGAAAAAGAATATAATTTTGAAAGCCAAGTTTTTTTTT
>NW_008423755.1:0-318 GCF_000622305.1 Nannospalax galili | reverse complement strand
GAAGGCAGAAGACTCAACAGAAGATGGCTGACAGGCACACACTGAGGAGAGCCTGAACTCCATCAGTGAGCAGAGATGGGTAGAGTAAATATGAGAGATTCTGAAGGGGTCAAACGGCCCACACAGGGCTACCAAGTAATACAGAGGGGAGAAAACAGAAAGCCACCTTTATTTCTAATATGCAGATACCTCTTCTGACACGTACACATTTTTACTTAGGCAAAAAGGGATGTCCACCACCTGCCTCCTAGGGAAGTTTTCCGAGCTGAATGCAGAGCCACTGTGCCAGCATCTGCAGGCTGTGAGGCCCACTCTGGG
>NW_008423754.1:0-318 GCF_000622305.1 Nannospalax galili | reverse complement strand
TACTAGTCAAAGAGTGATTATTCAGTTTTAAAATACCATGCTTCACATGTGCACAGGACTGTAGGTATGCTGGACTTCTCAGAGGTAGTACAAAGAATTACTTAATAAAACTTCTCAAGCCCCTGTGGAGCAATGGTCACTAAAACAGTGGTATTAAGATATGCTTTGGACCTTTAAGAGGTGAGAATGGGAGGTCTTTAGGTCATTGGGAGCTTGCCTACAAAGGGATTATAAGATCCCAGTCTCTCAGTTACTTTATGATCCTGGCTAGAGATAGGACCACTGGTTTCAACACACACTGTTGTCATTGCCCTCAAG
>NW_008423753.1:0-318 GCF_000622305.1 Nannospalax galili | reverse complement strand
TGCAAAAAGCCAAAAGCTCCCCAACTTTGCAAAGCTTTTTACTACAATTAGAAACAAATATTTACTCTGCCTTCAGCACAAGGCTCTTCTAGACTCAGCAAGAAATACTATGTAGCCATTAAAATTATATAATCCAGACCAGGACAGGGAAATCCCCACATGGAAAGGTGTAAAGTGAAGAAAAAAAGAAAATTTACAGGTTAAACCTAAACACCCCAGACAGACTCTTCCAAAAAGTTACTTAGGTCTCCAATGCCCCCTAAAAAGATACTTGTCAGCTATTTATAGCAAAAGTGGTTTCTAAACCCGCCAAGAACT
>NW_008423752.1:0-318 GCF_000622305.1 Nannospalax galili | reverse complement strand
AAAAAAAGAGTTGAGTAAGACTGTCTGCATAAACTCATCTTCAGTAGGGGATAAAAGCCAATAGATCAACTGAATCAATTAAATGCAAATATTTCCTAAGCATTTACTCTCCAAGGAACTGATTTTTATAGTGAGATTAAAAGGCAAGACAACCTGCTCCCTACAGCCTGTCAAGAAGCTTAACGTGCTCATTTCTATGCAGGTTCATAGCAATTATGATTTCATCTGTAACACCAACTACTGACTTCTAGACAAATTAAGTAAAAAACCTTAGGTACAAACTTCAAAAACTTCAAGTTCTGACTATTTAGATAATAT
>NW_008423751.1:0-318 GCF_000622305.1 Nannospalax galili | reverse complement strand
TGCCGATACCATTGTTCTAAATGTGTATGAGCAAGGTCCCAGGGAGCTTTTAAGACTCTATTTCCATATGATCATGCACCACCTCCCCTGGCTCTTACAATCATTCTATCTCCTCTTCCACAATAGTCCCTGAGCCCTGGGTGGGTGAAGTTTAATGTAGAAGTTCTGTTCAATGACCCACACCCTAAAGACGCTCCTTTTTGATCGTTTGTGGCCCATTGTGCTCATTGCCCTCTGTTGTATGAGGGAGCTTCATTGATAAGACTTGAGAGATTCATGAGAGTCTCTCTACCCCTGTACCACTATGTTCCATGAGCC
>NW_008423750.1:0-318 GCF_000622305.1 Nannospalax galili | reverse complement strand
AAGTGTTGAGATTTTATATAAAAGACAGTATTCTTAGGTACTTTTTGTACTTTACATACTTTTACTCTTAAATAATTTTTATGGGTTTTTTTTCTATTTTAGGCCCACAAAGAAAACTTCTAATAAAGATAACAAGGTAATATTAAAAAGAAAAAATCAAAATCATATTTTACTTTAAATATATTGTAAAAATTTTATAAAAATATAAATTAAAAGATGTATCATGAAAGGTAAAGGGAACAAATAGAATCTTATGTAACATTTATTTTGAAAGGGTAAATATAACAGTAGCTATTGATAAAGATATGCTTTGACAAA
>NW_008423749.1:0-318 GCF_000622305.1 Nannospalax galili | reverse complement strand
AGGCAGGATGCCTGCTTTACTGATCTCTTAATCTGCTTGATGGGTGTGAGCTGATCAGAAGTAACTTGAGCATTTGTTACAGAGATGAAGTATCAAAAACATTGAGTGGAGACAGACCAGGAGACCCTGAAATCTCTGCCAGGACTTCATCAGAGGAACAACTAAAAACTGATAAATTTAAAAAGTGTAAGAGTGAAGGAGGAATGATCAAGTTTGAAATTCCCTTCTAAAAATGAAGTGGAAGAAAAAAGATCACTTGGAATAACTAATCCCTAGTTCCATTCCAGAAGAATCTTTCAGTTCTCAAATATCAGACTT
>NW_008423748.1:0-318 GCF_000622305.1 Nannospalax galili | reverse complement strand
TGTCAGTTGTACATATGTGGTCAAGCCATTATTGTACTTGCAGGTATTGCTCAGCATGTCTGTAGTGTGCAGCACGCGGAGTCCATCGTTGAGTAGACTTATAGGGGATCCTTTATTCCCCAACCATCTATATAGAGCCTTCTGGTAATATGAACATCATCCATCCAGTGGCACAGAGTTTTTTGGGGGAGCTTAGTCTCAGTTCCATCTCTTCTTCTTCTCCCGCAATCACAACATGCATTGTCTTCAGCAACATGGCCTTACCAGCCTTTCTAGTGTACAACCAACATTAATGGCAATAGCTTTGGTGAATTGGAG
>NW_008423747.1:0-318 GCF_000622305.1 Nannospalax galili | reverse complement strand
TTAGCTATATAGTTTTAATCAAATTACTGAACTTCTCTGAACCCTAATCCATAAAATAAGTATAATGAGATTCTGTACTTTAGAAAGAGTGCCTAGTAGAGAGTGACAGCTCAATAAGTACTCTTCCTCTTCTCTGTGAAAGTCCATTTTGTGCTCTGGCTTCCTCTGTAGGCCCAAACCCTAGAGAAAAACCTGCTTATTTTTACCCAGTAATCAAATACTTAGAACAGGCCCAAATTGTTGCCATCTAGGGGGTCTTGTTCAGGCTCATTTTCTCCACCAATTAAAGGTAAAAGACAGGAAAAATCCCAGATGCAG
>NW_008423746.1:0-318 GCF_000622305.1 Nannospalax galili | reverse complement strand
TTTTTTAAAGGTTATCATATTTATTGACATAGAAAGTATTCATAATGACCTCTAAGGACCTCCTTCCTTTGTACAATGTCAGTTGTAATGTTTTCCTTTAGATCTCTGACTTATGTATTGGAGTACCCTCTCTCTTTTCTTAGCCTAGCAAAGGATTTTCCCATTTTGAAAAATCAGCTCTGTGTTTTATTAAGCTTTTCTTCTGGTCATTTTCTTTCTTTCTATACTGATCTTTCTTTCTTTCTATCAGTTTGGGGTTTGGCTGGTTCTTACATCTCTAACTCCTTGAAAGGCATGGATGGGCCACCTTAGAACTTT
>NW_008423745.1:0-318 GCF_000622305.1 Nannospalax galili | reverse complement strand
CAATAAATTCAGGTCTAAGCTCCTGAGCAGGAAGACAGTGGCAGGGCACTATATTGAATGAAGCAATGCCATAGGAGGAAATGTCTTCTAAAGTATGGCATGCCATGCATGGACTTGAGACTGCTAGTGTGACTTGCCATTTGGCCTCTGTTGAGGTCCTATTTAAGGTTCAGCCAGGGCCAGCTATAACTGGTGTTGATGTTCCATCCCTCAAAGTACATCACAGAGGTGTGAATGTTTCCAACATGGGAGAGAGCCCTTGCTTTCCTGAGAAGCCCTGTGTCATCTCCACCCTGTTTTTTGTCCATACCGAAGATG
>NW_008423744.1:0-318 GCF_000622305.1 Nannospalax galili | reverse complement strand
CCCCTCACCTCCCTGCAGGAAGACCAGTGTGCCAGGCAGGACTCCTACCTGAGGTGGACGACTCAGCATCATTTTCCTCAAACAGGGACCCTAGGACTTGGAGACAGAAAACAGTTTTAGGTTGATAGCCAGAAACTACAATCTAAAAGCAAAACCAGGCTACTATTCATAACATTGCTAAGAGGGCACAGGTTGAGATCATCCTCCACCCACTGGGAAGTTCAGAAACCTTGTGGGGCTATTGGCCTATTTAGGGTGGAACCTGAAATGTTAAAACTTCCAAAGGGCACCAGTTATGAACTCAAGACCCCTCCTCTC
>NW_008423743.1:0-318 GCF_000622305.1 Nannospalax galili | reverse complement strand
TGGAGCTGATGGCCACCGTGAGTCTGTGCCGGGCTTTGGATCCTGTGCTTCGGTTGGCTGGCAGGGTTTGGGATAACACTTGGAGTCTAGCGGGATCGTGAAATCCTGCAACCTGACTACAGGTGCAGAGTCCCAAGGGCTGGACAAGTGACCTCCGGTGCTTGGGATCCTTCCATGGCTTCTCTTCAAATGCATTTGCCGTCTATCCCGGTCCACATAGCCTGCTCACATTGTTCAAGCTTACTTTCCTGATTGCAAGCTGTGTGTGCCATTTGCAAGGTCATTCTGCAGTGACAGCTGCACTCAGCTCCTTACCCT
>NW_008423742.1:0-318 GCF_000622305.1 Nannospalax galili | reverse complement strand
TGCAATTTTCATACAATATAGTTTGATGGTATTTAGATCCCCTCCCCTAACTGCACTTTGCCCCACTGTACTCCACCCAATTTAATGTACTCTCTTATATATATAATACGGCCTATAGAGTCTGATTTATGTCCCCAAATGTCCTACATTGTGGGTCCATCCACTGGGCCCACCAAGAGTCCAATCCTTGTTAAAACACTGTTTTTTCCCCTCTTAGAATCAGAGAAAAATTGTCTATGAGACACTTAACCTTAAGTGACACATCACCAATGCAACAAAGTACAGCTTAACTAACAGGATGAATGCATCTCTTAACTC
>NW_008423741.1:0-318 GCF_000622305.1 Nannospalax galili | reverse complement strand
TTTTTTATATTTATTTTAATTTACTTATTTATTTTGAGACATGGTCTTAATTGTATACCACAGACTAGTCTTGCAATACTGATCTTCCTGCCTCAGCCTCCTTAGTGCTGAGATTACAGGCTCATGCCATCATGCCTAACTTGGAGTTTTTAATTAGAGAATATTCTAGACAGAGGACACAGCTTGCAGCCCATCAAGAACAATGTGTATGTCTCCTACACAAATATCTCTACTTATAGCCCATTCTGTGGTTACTTTACTTCCGACCACTTCAGCTCATGGTTATTTTACTGCTTCCTCCTTCTTCCTTTTTTTTTT
>NW_008423740.1:0-318 GCF_000622305.1 Nannospalax galili | reverse complement strand
TGAAGGCTGAGAGATCACATGATCAGCAGATCACATGAAGTAAAAGAGAACTGGGAGAGGAGCAAGGCTCTGAGCTCAAAGCCTACCCCCAGTGACACATTTCTTCCAACAACATTACCACCTACAGGTTCTATGGCCTTCGCTAAACATTACCACCACTCGGGACCACAGATTCAAATACTTGAGCTTTATGGGATATTTCTCATTCAGACGTCTGCATTCCGTTCCACTTCCTGGAGCACATAGGCTCATGGAGATCTCATAAGTTAAATTCAGTTATCCCAACTTAAAAATTTCCCTTAGTCTTATAAATATTTT
>NW_008423739.1:0-318 GCF_000622305.1 Nannospalax galili | reverse complement strand
CTATTCTAATAGAGGAAGACAAACAAATCAAATGAATAATAAATGAGTTAATTTCATACAGCAGTATATACAAAAGAAACAAAATAGGGTAATAAAGTAGGAGGATGGGGACGCTCCCTCAAACAGGCTTGTGAATAACAAATACTTATACAAGGAATTTGTGGGGGAAGGAACTTCAGTGACCATGTGACAGCCACATAAAATCACAAGTGTTTATGAGAATCCAATTATTTTTCATTAAGCCAGACACTGGAGATTATAAAACTGTTGTTCTTTTCAGTGGTTTTTGGAAAAACTTTTTCATTAAATATATTAGCT
>NW_008423738.1:0-318 GCF_000622305.1 Nannospalax galili | reverse complement strand
TTTGTACAAACAACTTGGGTACATTTATCAATAGGATTTTCTTCTTTAGATTCCTGGGAGAAACAAGCTTTGCATGTCTGTATAAATGTCATCTAAAGCAAAACAGAAACAATTTCCACCATCCTAGAGACACTTTGACTTTCATATTATTGTCTTAGAATTTCACTGATTATTAATTACCATCTCGGATCATTTGGTCTTACTTGCATATTCTAGAAGCATCTGAAGGCAAAAATATAAAAATCTAGGTTAAGGCCCCCTAGGGTGTGCTGTCTGGTCCTCTAACCTGGTGCCTCTTCCGTTTCCTGCTGTTTCCTT
>NW_008423737.1:0-318 GCF_000622305.1 Nannospalax galili | reverse complement strand
CAAATACTAGACAGCAGCCAAGGATGGAGTGTGCTAGATTGGCCAAAAGTTCCCATGCATTTGAATTTGCTTTTTACTAATAAAACATCATTCTAGTCTAAATAAAATAGATACATCTCAAAATGCGACTTGAGATAAAATTTCCCACTTACTCTCAACCACATGATTCTATTTTCATAAAATGGCACTGGAACAATACAAACTTGAGCTGCTTTTCATTAAAAAAATTATTGAGGATGAAGTTCATTTGAAGAAATTTACCAATTCATGGCAAGAAAATCATCACTTCAGAATTTATGGAAGCAAACAAGATACACA
>NW_008423736.1:0-318 GCF_000622305.1 Nannospalax galili | reverse complement strand
ATTAAAAGTAATTGACTACCCCATACTATTCATGTGACTATTGCACCAGTGGGTGTGTCTTGCCAGGCCAGTTGTTGTAGTACACAGGCTTCAGAGCTCTGGGTAAGGTTCATGCTAAACTTTCTGTTCAGGTAGCTTATATAGCACATTCCAGCCCCATTAAAGCTAGCCAGTGAGATAAGGCTTTGAAATTAGCATCAGCTTGATTTCTCCATGTTTCTTCTGCAGTTCATACATGTAGCATCTTCAGGAATAGGGTCTTATGGTGAAGTTGTGGTGGTGTAACCAAGAGCAGAGGCAATGGCCTGTAGTGTTTGA
>NW_008423735.1:0-318 GCF_000622305.1 Nannospalax galili | reverse complement strand
AAAAATAATAAATAACATTTTTTAAAAAGGCTTTGCTAACACTTCTGCACATTCCCACACATTTTCTACTAGCTAACAAGTATTTCTATGTGCCAGGCCCTATAAAGCACTGAGCAAATAGAGTCTCACCTAATTTTCGTAATAATCGGAAGTAGGTACCACCAGTCTCATCTTGCAAATGAAGGACCTGAACTTTAAAGAGGTTAATTTGCCAAAAATCATATTGCCAGTGAAAAAACAAACCGGGATTCACATGTAGATCCCTCTCATCCAATTATAGCACTATAAATCTAAAAGTTGAGCAATAGCAAAAATCAA
>NW_008423734.1:0-318 GCF_000622305.1 Nannospalax galili | reverse complement strand
GTTTTGGAGTTTTCCCTCTCTATCTTTTTGAATAATTTAAGAAGTATTGGGGAAAAAATGAGAAAAGAAAGGACGGGAGAGATGACTCAGTGGTTAAGAGCACTGGCTGCTCGTAAAGGTTAATTTCCCAGAACCCACATGGCAGCTAACAACCACCTATACCTCCAGTTACAGGGGATCTGATGCCCTCTTCTGAGGACATTGCATGGCACAGGTGCACTTACACACATGCAGGCAACACACTCATACGCAGAAAATAAAAAACGATAATAAAATATTTTAGAAAAGAAGTATTGGTTGTAGAGCTTTGACTGTCTG
>NW_008423733.1:0-318 GCF_000622305.1 Nannospalax galili | reverse complement strand
AGATCCACCTGCTTCTGCCTCCCAACTGCTGGGATTAAAGGTGTGCGCCACTACGCCTAGCTAAAATTTATAATTCTTATGAAAAATTTTTTAATACTTGCCAAATGAGACACCTTAGTAAACCTACAGATCACTTTCTTTAAGTCAGGTCCCTTTTCCATAAATAAAAATAAAGTGGCTCCCTGTACACCCCACACCATTGTTTCACCCAGATGAGTATTTGGAAGATAGCCCATTCTGTATCTGCCACAGCCAATACGATTTTGCTGAAGTCATATTTGATTAGTTTTTCATGAAAATAGAAGGTTTGATTTTTTT
>NW_008423732.1:0-318 GCF_000622305.1 Nannospalax galili | reverse complement strand
TTTTTTTATTTTTGTGCATTTCATGCATACATCTTAATCATATTTAGGTCCCCTCCCCTATCTACATGTCCCCATTGTCCCCCTGCAAGATTTCAAGCATTCCGTCATATATGTTAAGGCCTATTGAGTCAAGTCTGTGTCCCCAGATAGCCATTGATGTGAGTTCATTCACTGGAACCTAATCAACCTATCTCTCCCTTAAAGAGGACTGACTCTCCCTCACCCCACAGTGATCATTTGTCAGTAGTTCCTCAGCAAGATTGGGAATTCTTGCCCATTTCCCCAGTTCCATGTTGGGTTTTTGTCTTGTTTAAGTTT
>NW_008423731.1:0-318 GCF_000622305.1 Nannospalax galili | reverse complement strand
TCTGTTTTTGACTCCTGGCTGCTCTAGACACTGTTCTCTGGCACCCATTAAGGTAAAGTCTGTCTGTTTGGATACTAACTATGTCTGACTTAGAGTGGAGGAGGGTCTTTTGGTTATAGTCGTGCTTGCTCTGTGTCCCTTTTAAGGTTCAGGTGTCCTTCAGTTTATGCCTGCCTTTGGCTTTCCAATGCCTTTAAAAGTTGATTATATTTTGCCTGGAATTTAATAATTAAAAAGAGGAGAGTTAGTCTGAAAGAGGCAATTCTATAATTGTATTTTAGTACTTCAATAACTTGAGATAATATAGATTTTCATTAT
>NW_008423730.1:0-318 GCF_000622305.1 Nannospalax galili | reverse complement strand
GCCCTCTGTTGCATGAGGGAGCTTCATTGATGAGAATTGAGAGATTCATTACTGCCCTTTTCTGTACCCATTCTGTGCTCCATAAGCCTTAGGTGTAGAAGTTGCATTGTAGATGTGTCCCTTAGGCCTAGGAAATTCATAGTCTGTGTGTGACCAGTTGTGGTAATTGGTAATAGTCTCCAACTGGCACAAAATAAGTTACTTTGATGAGTGCTGACTGGGATATTTGTATGTAAATATAAGGGTACGTATTTTCCATAATCATGGTTGTGCAACTGTCTCTATAATAGGATGAGTCCTTTGGGCATATGCCAAGGA
>NW_008423729.1:0-318 GCF_000622305.1 Nannospalax galili | reverse complement strand
TTTCCAAAGGTCTTCAGTAACTCCTCATAAAGTTAACTGTTAGAATTTGTGAATCAGAACGTGGGTCCATGTGATGTGCCTGTCAGAGCTCCACATGGAATATATACAGACTCTCCATCCTCTGACAATGTATTTTTATGCCAAACTTAATAATAAAGTGCCCTCAAGAGTCGACTGCCCCCAAATTCCTTCTACTTCACCAGCCACAAGCCTACCATTACAGTCATTCTCCTGAGGGGAGTTCAGCATCTTCCATGGGTTTCTGCCGAATTGCTTTGTATACCTGAGCCACCCATGGCACAGGTCAGGGAGGAACGC
>NW_008423728.1:0-318 GCF_000622305.1 Nannospalax galili | reverse complement strand
AGGGTTTCATGTAACCCAGACTGGCCTCAAACTTCCTATGAATCCAAGGATAACCTTGAACTTCTGGTCCTCCGGCCTCCACCTCTCACCTAGACATGCACCACCATGTTTTAGTCTGTGCTGGGGTTTGAGCCCAGGGCTTCACATATGCTAGGCAAGCACTGTACTAAATAAGCTACATCCCTGGCCCTCCAGTTTTAATAGCTAAACATCTCCCTTAATGGAATTTTACAGGGTACAGGTAGTATAGCGTAAAAATTCTTGTGGGAAATGCAGCACCAAGCGTGAACATGTGAACTTGGGTTTTTTTTTTTTTTT
>NW_008423727.1:0-318 GCF_000622305.1 Nannospalax galili | reverse complement strand
AGACATCCTGGTCCAGACGTCCAAGACAGCCCCACTAAACACCTGGTACCCGGAGTTAGGCTTCAACCGCCACCGCTTACTCCGTGAACAGGACCACTAGCGGCTGCATCATGCTTATTTTTATGTCTGTCCTGGGAGAAGGAGAAGAGACTGGGGAAAACTATGTGGGGTAGCCAGTGATTATTTTTGTAAGTCCTGGGATTGTATGAGCACGGGGAACAGCTATTGGACAGCCCCCGTTAAAGATGATCTTATCATGGTGGTCCGTAATAACACACCTGATATCATTTACTGTGGCCAGAGGGTTGAAACATGTTC
>NW_008423726.1:0-318 GCF_000622305.1 Nannospalax galili | reverse complement strand
ACACACTGGAGGTCAGTCTACTGGAAAGCACCTCCCCCACCATCCTCTGGTGTTCACAGATAGCCTCCCAGTGGCTTTGCTGTCTCAGTCACACATTGACAAATGCTGGTAATGAGACTGCTTGCCAGCAACAGTACTCTGAGGAATCCATCTGGCTTTTAAGTGTGGTTCCATTACGGGATTACAAGGCGTCTCGAAGTCCAATACCCAAGAAGAGAGAATGCGAAATGGGACCCAAGTTGCTCAGTCAAAACGACAAAGGAGATGGTTTCAGATTCTGTGGCAGCAGATAACATTTTCTCCTTTCAAAGATCCACA
>NW_008423725.1:0-318 GCF_000622305.1 Nannospalax galili | reverse complement strand
TGCTGCAGGGATAGGTGGGGGCCAGCTGTCTCCAAGATCCTAGAGGGTGATCAGAGGAGGAGCAGCTGAAGTGGCAGAAGGAAGGGATGGCATGGTTGGGCTTAGGGTGGCATCTCTGTCAAGGTATAGGGAGTGCAAGGAAAAAGGGCACAAGGGAGCGTATGCATGGGCAGTTGGGGAGTGGTGGGCATAGAATGGCAAGGCAAAATGGGGGTGGAAGTGTGGCAGTCCCCTCTGCCTCCCCTCTTATTATTGTCCCCAGTGCAACGAGGACCGAGGTTACATCGGTGTTGTTGAAGGTAGGGGAAAGGCCCTGGA
>NW_008423724.1:0-318 GCF_000622305.1 Nannospalax galili | reverse complement strand
GTTCCTAGCACCCATGGCAGGTGGCTCACAACCACCTGTGACTCCAGCTCCAGGGACTCTGATGCCCTCTTCTGGCCTCTGCAAGCACCTGCATTTCTGTGCATAACCCTCTTCCACACATGCACATTAATTAAAGTTAAGAATAAAATCTCTTAAAATAATAGTTTTAAAAACTGCATGAACAGGGGTCTGGAGAGATGGCTTAGTGGTTAAGAGCACTGACTGCCCTTTCAGAGAACCTGGGTTCAGTTCCCAACACCAACTTGACAGCTAACAACCATCCGTAACTCCAGTTCCAGGGGATCTGATGCCCTCTTC
>NW_008423723.1:0-318 GCF_000622305.1 Nannospalax galili | reverse complement strand
TTTTGAAGGCTGCCTGAAAGCAGCTGACTTGCATTTGACTCAGCCACTGAGGGGAGAGCTTCCAAAATAGTGTCATCCCCATCTCCTGCTTTGGGACTATCTGCAAGACTTCCCACTGCTCCAGGGCTTAGGCTTCTCTGTTGACTAGTAGCCACTATCCATCTGAGGCTTTGAAGGGCTCCAAAAAAGTTAGGGCTTCTTTGTCCACCTGCAGAGCTCCTGAGTAGTCAGACTGGAGCCATCTGGTTTCTCAAATATAAAATGAAAAGAGAAAAGTCAGGCATGGTGGTACATGCCTTTAGTCCCAACACTTGGGAG
>NW_008423722.1:0-318 GCF_000622305.1 Nannospalax galili | reverse complement strand
GCCATTTTCCTTGATTGCTCCACAGAACTTTAAGGTAAGTCCCCATAGCCTAAGACACCACACATTTTAGACACAGAATGAGGAAGATTGAGCTGGAAATGACCTGGTAGAATCCTCCCTGAAGACTTGATCTCATAATATTGGAAGGTGCTATGCAAGATGCCAAGGCTAAAAAACAATTAATAGTGCTATCTAGCTGTAAAGCCTATGAACCACAACAATGACCAACTCGGTAAAATATCCTTAACAGTGCAACAGTGGCACTCCTTTGGAAGTAATAAACAACCATCTACTTGCACTTAAAGTTTGATCAGTGGG
>NW_008423721.1:0-318 GCF_000622305.1 Nannospalax galili | reverse complement strand
GCATAGCCTGCCTGATAATGTGCTTGTTCATCTCCCACATAAGAATCAATTCCCAGGTCACAATTTATCAGTAATAGAAGCCAAGGCAGGAAATCAGGGCAGGAACCAGCACAGACCACAGAGGGATACTGCTTACTGACTTCCTTCCCTGGCCTGTACCAAGCCTTCCTTCTTTTACAATGCAGGAAGACTTGCCCAGGTGTGTCACCACTCACAGTGGGCTGGGTCTTCCCATATCACTCAACAATCAGTAAAATGCCCCAAGGTCAGGTCAATCCAAAGGGGAAAGTTCCTCAATTGAGACTTACTCTACACAGG
>NW_008423720.1:0-318 GCF_000622305.1 Nannospalax galili | reverse complement strand
TTTTTTTACATTACTGTTTTCCAAAATATTAACCAAACATGAATTTTGATGTCAATAAAATACTTCTAAAAGCAAGTATTTCAAGATATTATCTCACAGATCTTTTCAAACATTTCTCATAATGAAATTAAGTTTAAGCACAGTAGTATCTTATGATTACTTACTAATAGGCAATGATTTAGGAATGAAAAATTTGCTGATAAAGATTGAAGGGAGTGAACATTGAAATACAGAGATTGAGTATCAACGTCAAGTGTACAGCTATTTAAGTGTAAAACTGACCTTTTTCTTATAATGGGGACCCAGGTGATTTTTTTT
>NW_008423719.1:0-318 GCF_000622305.1 Nannospalax galili | reverse complement strand
AGCTGGGATTAGAAAGACAGCACAGCAGTTAGGAGCACTGAGTGCTTTTACAGAGGATACAGGTTCAGTTCCCAGCATCCACATGGTAACTCACAACCATCTGTAACTACAGTTGCAGGAGATCCAATTGCCATCTTCTTGCCTCTTTGGGCATTGTACACATGTGGTGCACTTACATGCATGCAGGCAAAACACTCACAAAATAAAAATACATTTAAAAATTTTTTAAAAGGTAGCTTGGCATGGTGGCATATGCCTTTAATACCAGCACGTGAGAGGTAGATCTCCATGAGATTGAGGCCGGCCTCATCTGCATAG
>NW_008423718.1:0-318 GCF_000622305.1 Nannospalax galili | reverse complement strand
GTCCTCTGCAAGAGCAGTCAGTGCTCTTAACCGCTGAGCCATCTCTCTAGTTCCCTATTTTTGTTTTTTGTTTGTTTGTTTGTTTTTAGACAAATAGCCCAGGGTGGCCTTGAACCCACTATGTAGGTGAAGATGACCTTAAACTCCTGCTCTTCCTGCCTCTGCTTTCCCATACTGGGACTGCAAATGTGTACCACCACACCTGGTTTATGCAGTGCTAAGGATCGAATCCAGGTCTTCATGTGTGCTAGGACCGTACTCTTCCAATTGAACTACATTCCAAGTTCCTGAACATTGAAAAAAAAAAAAAAAAAAAAA
>NW_008423717.1:0-318 GCF_000622305.1 Nannospalax galili | reverse complement strand
CGGCTGGCCTTCCTCGTGCTCATTCACCGTGTTCAAGGACTCCAACTGGGAGAGTTTCAAATGCACATGGAGCATGTGTCATCTGGCTTTATGGAGAGCACGAGGTCGGTCTCCAGTCACTGACAAGAGGACTAATTAGGGTAACCTGATCTTGGGGGAGGCGGGTGGTGGCCACTGAGCCTCCCGGGGTCAGAGCACAAGCCGTCTATCCGCGCCCACTCAGAGAGCCTGCCAACTACCTGGAGCTCTCTTCTCCAGTTGTAGATATCCTAGACAGTTCTGGGTTCTGATTTTCCACATCCGTGCATGTCCTGGACC
>NW_008423716.1:0-318 GCF_000622305.1 Nannospalax galili | reverse complement strand
AGTCCCATTCAATGATACATACTCTGCAGTCCTTTATTCTTTAAAACATGGCCAGTTGTGGCCTTCTTCATGCATCACAGTATGTTATAAAGAAGGTTTACCGGTGAGAGTTGAGAGATGCATTAGTTTTCAGGCTACTTTTTGTTCTGCCTTGTTCCATAAGTCTTAGGTGTACAGGTTCAACGTAGATGTGTTACCTAGAATGTGGCATCTCTCAGATGTATATTCTTTGTTTCTGATCAGTAATGGAATCTGCAGTAGCTTCCATCTGTTGTAAAAAAGCTTCTTTGCTGAGTGGTATACAGTATGCTTGCCTGT
>NW_008423715.1:0-318 GCF_000622305.1 Nannospalax galili | reverse complement strand
TTTTTTTGCCCGGGCGTCTTTGTCCCTCTCAGTTTATTTCACGGGCTGCTGTTGTTGACCCCTTTCTCCGTGGGGCCCAGGCTTTTCCCTTAGGACTTTTCAGTCTGGGCCCTTGGTCCACTGATGGGGAGCCCGGGCTCTGTTTCCTGGACGGGGGTGACTTGGGTTCAGTCGGTCGGTCGGGTATGGGCCCGGGCTGCTTTACGTCACATGTTGGGGCCCAGGCTTTTGTCTTCTGACTCTTTCCCTAGGCCCTGTCCTGTCGTCAAACAGTACCATGGTCATCGTCATACCTGTTCCCTTGATCTACTGATGGGG
>NW_008423714.1:0-318 GCF_000622305.1 Nannospalax galili | reverse complement strand
AGGAGGAATAACCAGTTTGCCACATCAGCAATCATATACCTTTGTAGTCTATTGGGCCTGAACAGGGTTTGAAGAGGGAAATGTGATGTCCCAGTGTAGTTTTCCTGATTCTGGGCTATAACATGTCAGGCATTCTGACCAAGCGTGCTGTTCCTCATCAAACTCATGTGTTCTTTTTCTTTTCTTTCTGTGCTATTTTATGGCTCTTTGACATGTCTCTCAAGCTCTCAGACTTTGATAATGAAACAACGTCTGCATCAACAGAGGAGGTAATTTACATGTGTATTTTTCACACACACACACACACACACTCACACA
>NW_008423713.1:0-318 GCF_000622305.1 Nannospalax galili | reverse complement strand
TGTCTACCTTGGGTGCAGCAGATGCAGACTCCTGCAGTGAGGCAGATCCCGCCCAGTGAACCCAGGCTCACTTCTCCACGGATACGGTGGCCAGTTCCCAGAGGGTCAGTTTGATTCAGAAGTCTGCGAGATGAGTTCCTCATCAAGCTGTCCAAGGTGATGTGATTAGTACAAGTAATTCTGAAAAATGGCTTTCTGGCAAATTCATTAGAACCACTCTGAAGTGAGGGGAGCATCTCAGAGGTCCACTAGCTTCCTGTCTGAGCTGGCCATCCCTTGGTTGGCACCCAGCTGAGTGGCTCAGGTCTGTCAGTACCC
>NW_008423712.1:0-318 GCF_000622305.1 Nannospalax galili | reverse complement strand
TTCAAATAAATTCTCACAGTCGTCTCTTTCAGCAGGATTCTGATTAGTGCAGTCCGTGGGTGACACACTTGATTAGGGGCTGGTGCAGGAGTGAAATGAAAGCCAGAGCCATTTGGTGATCTATTGTTTATATGGTTCAAAAAAGCCTTTCTCTTCTTTGCCTTGTTCTTTATTTCATTTGCATTAGGCTCTTCCCTGTGTAGCCCAGGCTGGCCTCTAGCTGGAGCTCTTCCTGCCTCACCCTCCCAATCATTGGGGTTACAGACTTGTCCCATCATGCTCTGCTTTCTTTCTCCATTCTTATCAAATAGTCCATAT
>NW_008423711.1:0-318 GCF_000622305.1 Nannospalax galili | reverse complement strand
ACATTATTCATATCATTCAGAAACAACTTTACTAGTGACAGGCTTTTTCCTGACCATTTCTATACAATTAAATTACTCATGTTTACCTCTTTAACGTTTCTTGATGCTTACTATGTGGGAGGCACTATTAGATGCAAAGGATTCAGAGATAATCTAGAAGCTTCATTCCTCCCTTTGTAGACTAGTACTTGGCACACGGTAGGTCCTATGTAAATATTGGTTGAAAGAATGAGCTAATGGTTAGACTCTTGTTTTGTAAATGTGTATGCTCACATTTAACTCAAATAATTATAGCTCATTTTGTAAAGCATTTTTTTT
>NW_008423710.1:0-318 GCF_000622305.1 Nannospalax galili | reverse complement strand
AGTGCCACCCCTGAGCAGGTGGGCCTATGTTGTATAAGAAAGCAGGCTGAAAATAGGCCTGGGGAGCAAGCCAGTGAGCAGTGTTCCTCCATGGCCTGTGCACCAGCTCCTGCCTCCAGCTTCCTGTCCTGAGTTCCTACCTATCTTGAGCTCCCTAATGAACTTGGGAGATGTAAGCTGAATAAACCCTTTCCTCCCCAAGCTGGTACTGGTCAAAGTATTTTGTTACAGCAATGGTGAGACAAACTAGAACAGGTAACTAGCTACAACTACTAACAAGACTGTTCTTTTGATCTCCAAACTTACTCTCCTCATATA
>NW_008423709.1:0-318 GCF_000622305.1 Nannospalax galili | reverse complement strand
GAAAATCCTAGTTGTTTTAAGGATTTAAGAAGACAAGAGGTGTGGGACCCTGAGACTTTAATTGGGTGGTTCCCATAGTGACAGATTAAGTACAGAGTGAAGAGGAGAGAGGGAAAGAACTGAGCAAGCGGGTAGGAGGTAGACACAGAACCGAGCAGGAGACAAAGAAAATCCTCTCTCCATAGTGAGTGGAGGCAGGATCACAAGTCCAGGCAGGAAAGTGCAGTGGACGAGGAAGAGAGAGAGACGGGGAGGGCATAGGAGGAGAAGGGGTTTGGCATCGGTCATGCAAAACGAGAGCAAGGAGAACCAGGCATC
>NW_008423708.1:0-318 GCF_000622305.1 Nannospalax galili | reverse complement strand
TTTAGACTATAAAGTTAATAGTGAAATAAATTAAGACTTGTGAACAACGTCGGACTGAAAATATTATAGAATATGTATATATATACATATGTGTATATATGTATGTATGTATGTATATGTATGTAACAGTAATAATTAAAGAAAAAGAGGTCCTGAATTTGAGAGGAAGTTGAGGGGGATATGAGAGGAATTGGAGCAGGGAGAGGGATGGGAGAAATCGATATAAATATATATTCATGTATGAAATTCTCAAAAATTTTACAAAAGTATGGCATTTTTATTAAGATTGTACTAAATTAAGCATTTCATTGTAATTGA
>NW_008423707.1:0-318 GCF_000622305.1 Nannospalax galili | reverse complement strand
GCCCTCCACAGGCATTGCTGGGGCTGCAGCTCTGGAAGCAGGTCAACCTTTGAGCATTTCTTCTCCCACAGTCCCTCACAAAGGAACATCTGTTTTGAAGCATCTAAAGACCTCTCTCTGATCAAAACAAAACAAAATAAAACCAAAAACTTGATACATATTTTTTAAATATTTTTTAAAATTTCTTTTTAGAAGAAGCATTTCATTACAGCTTTAACATACTCAACATCAGTTTCCAGAGCAAAGATACATCTCTTTCAAAAGTGAGTATAAAATTTTTAGGTTTGCTGTTGAATTAATATAGTTATACAATATTGA
>NW_008423706.1:0-318 GCF_000622305.1 Nannospalax galili | reverse complement strand
CAGGTGCTTCCATACCAATGATTCTTTGCTCCTTCGCAAAAATGTTACCTTTATGAATGTCAAGTCCTTCAACGTTCTCCACAGGAGGATGGTAGCCATGGTTATCAGACCTCAAGCATTGTCCTAGGGATCAGTGCAAGAAATGGCCTGTCTTCCGCAGGCTCATAAAGGCTCGGAGTCCTTCAGAATCATATTACTCCTCTCAGTGCCCCACCACTAAGAACTGACATTCACTGAGTCTTACACTGATTAAATCCATCTTATAGTTTAACCGTGGAATTAGGCTGACTCCCTAACAGCTGAAATTTTTTTTTTTTT
>NW_008423705.1:0-318 GCF_000622305.1 Nannospalax galili | reverse complement strand
ATTTTTATGCTTTCTCCTCAAATATAACTCATTTAAAAAATTTGTTGTTTTTGGGTTTGTATATCACACAGAACATTCCAAACAATCTTATTCATCTATATACCCGTTTCCCAGATGGCACCCTCCCATAGCCTCCACCCCCCCACTAGAGCCCTTTTACTCTGTCTTCCCTGCCTTTAGCAGGTAAATAAAATATCCAACTTGCATTTTGCATATTAAAATTGTTAGAAAAATATCCACTGGGATACATTCACCTTAGGAAAGAACAAAATTTTACATGTAGATATATTAATGACTGACTAGATCATTATCCAATGT
>NW_008423704.1:0-318 GCF_000622305.1 Nannospalax galili | reverse complement strand
ATAGACATGGGATAAATCAAAATCTACATTTTTATGTAACTGAAAGCAGCCCCAAAACATTAAATAATATATTATTCAAACTATGCAGCAACCTGGCCAAAACAAAAAACTATTAAGACATTATATAAGACCATTGATTATCAGACCTAGGGGAGAATGATGAATGCATACTTTTTATTAAAGTGAAAATACTGTACATATTCTGTATCAGGGAGGTGGGAGACCAGATCTGAACCATGGTATAGCCCAATGTGTGCAAAGATTTTTAAAGTGACTAGAGCTTCACGAGAACCCTCTGACCCATGGAGGTAATAAGAG
>NW_008423703.1:0-318 GCF_000622305.1 Nannospalax galili | reverse complement strand
TGTGTGTGTGTGTGTGTGTGTCCCATATGGTATAGAACAGTAATGTACATTTTTTTTAGAATCCACTGGAGGGCTCCTTAAAACACAGACTGCTGAGCCACACTCCCAGAGAGTCTGAATGAGTGTACTTGAGAAGGGGCTCGAGAAACTGCATTTCTAGCAAATTCCCAGCTATTTCTAAATATAGCTACTGTTTGGGGGGAAAGCTTTGAAAACCATTGATTGGTAAAAGAGATCAATAGTAAAGATAGATGACAGCTTGGACCTTGATAAATGTCACAAACTCATTGTGAGATGCCTAAGCATTTAAAAAAAAAA
>NW_008423702.1:0-318 GCF_000622305.1 Nannospalax galili | reverse complement strand
GGGGGGTGTTAGTCCCTGATTCCAGAGTCAGGGTGGAGTTGACAGCCCTCACTGGGGAGTTTGAGCAATGACATGAAAGAGATAGCACAGTGAGCTTTGTAGATATCTGGAGGAAGAGCACTCCATGCAGAAGGCACAGCAAGTACAAAGATCCTGGGATGTACATGCTGGAAATGTTTGAGGAACAGGGTGAGGTCACTAATAGAAGAGTGGACTGAGCACACAGGAGTAAAGATTAAGGGCAGAGGGGCCCTGATCACATGTGGGTTGCAGCAAGGATTTGGGGGTTCCTCTGACCGAGAGTTACCATCTTACCTT
>NW_008423701.1:0-318 GCF_000622305.1 Nannospalax galili | reverse complement strand
GTATATGCAGGGTGATAAATGAGAAAGACCAGAGTCGTATTGCCTCATTGTATCAGTGACTCTCTAAAAACATCTGAAAATTCTCCTCCCTGGCTTTGGTGTTATGTGATGTATTAGTCTGGATCTTACATTTTAAAATATTTTATTATTTTTGTTTTATTTGTATGAGTGTATTGCCTGCATGTATGTTAAGTGCACCCATGTCGTGTAATGCCACAGAGATCAGAAGAGGGTGTTGGATTCCCCTGGAACTGGTGTTACAGTTGCCATGTGGGTGCTGTGAATCTAACCAAGGTAAGTCCTCTGCAAGAGCAGCCA
>NW_008423700.1:0-318 GCF_000622305.1 Nannospalax galili | reverse complement strand
ATAGGCTAATGGTCAGAGTCAGTGTCTATGACAGCAAAAATTGAAAACTATGTAAATGTTTAAAAGTAGGGATTGGATTGAAGAAATGATAGTACATTTGAAAAATTATTTTAATTGTATTGATGAGTAATGAAAGCAAGTTGTAGAACAGAAATATATATATATTTCTGTTCTACAACTTGCTTTCATTACTCATCAATACAATTAAAATAATTTTTCAAATGTACTATCATTTCTTCAATCCAATCCCTACTTTTAAACATTTACATAGTTTTCAATTTTTGCTGTCATAGACACTGACTCTGACCATTAGCCTAT
>NW_008423699.1:0-318 GCF_000622305.1 Nannospalax galili | reverse complement strand
TAGCAGAGACCCACAGAGACCGGAGAAGCAGGGACCCACGGCAACACGCTGTGGGACCCGCCGCCTTCCAGGTGCGCACAGGGGACCGGTGCCACGCTAGCAGCTGGCGCCCCGGGATCCCCGCGCACCCCCATAGAGGGGGAGGGGAGCCATGCAAACACAACTTTAATTAAACTCAAGGCTGGACATTAAAACAACAAAGAAAACCGCAGGCACGTCTGGGCTGCACCATGAACATGTACTGACACATACCAACCAGGCTTGCTGTGAGACTGACCTCCACAGTGCCTTCCCTGACCACTCCACCATAACTTCCAT
>NW_008423698.1:0-318 GCF_000622305.1 Nannospalax galili | reverse complement strand
AATCATTATCCTTTGTAAAAGTTTATAAAGTAGGATAGCAACATGCATGTCCATAACTAATTTATTTTAAACTTGTTCATTAGCACTTAGTTTCTGGTGTATCATCTGTGGGACTCTTTCTTTGGACAGACTCTTCATGATGATCTGGAGAAGCAGGAAGGGAGCTTGCAGAAATTTGGCTCTATTACCAATCAACTAGTAAAAGAGTGTCACCCACCTGTGATGGAAACTCTCAACAGCACCCTGCAGGAAGTGAATATGAGGTATGAAGCATGCTAACGTCACACCTCATTAGAAATACAGTGTAATCAAAACTTT
>NW_008423697.1:0-318 GCF_000622305.1 Nannospalax galili | reverse complement strand
AACTCACAGCCAACATCATTCTAAATGGAGAAAAACTGGAAGCATTCCTATAGGGGAGTGTGCGCTGGGCTCTCGGGGTCCCTGCGCACACTCTCGGGAATGGCACAGCGGTCCGCAGGCTTCCCCACCGTGCATCTGGAGGAAGGCGGGTCTGGCCCCGCAAGCTTCTCCGGCCGGCCGCGTTCTGTGGCACCGCGGCTCATGTCTCCTGGATGCGGCGGCTGGCTGCAGCTTTTGGTGGTGAAAGTTCTTCCGCTGCTGGAGTGTTGTACAGCCGAATTCCACTCTTAATTCACCTGTGTACCTTCCTCAGGAAGC
>NW_008423696.1:0-318 GCF_000622305.1 Nannospalax galili | reverse complement strand
GACAACATTGGGGACATTTACCTGGTGGTCGGGATGGTACCTTAAGGCACTGCTTTGTAACATGCCCTTCAGTACCACAACTGAAACATTTCAGTTTCAATTTCATTGTCCCCTTTTGAGGATTTATAGCAGCTGCCAAAGTTTGAGCAAAAAGCTGTGTCTTTCTCTGTTCAGAGTGAACATTACAGGCCCAGGCATATCCCATAATGTCGCCTGTCTCTTTTGTAGGTTAAAATAGCTCTTTGACAATCCTCATTTGCATTTTCATAGACCATAACTTTTACAATTACTTCTTGAGCAGCAACCCCAGGAACAGAA
>NW_008423695.1:0-318 GCF_000622305.1 Nannospalax galili | reverse complement strand
GGAAGAAGGGAGGGCGGGCCAGCGGAAGGAAGTCTCTCAGAGCCTTCAGCACAGACAAGCCTCTTGCAAATGCATGGCACCTTGCCTGACTCCTTTCCCATCCGTGAGCTCACCACCTTCTGCTTCCTCTGCATGAAAGGGAGGTGGCATGGCCACTCACAAAGTCACAGTGAAGGGGTCTGGAATGGTAATTGTGTCTAACAGAACCAAGTACAATCCCAAGCTGCCTGTCCATAGCCTAGGGCTGCTGCTGACCATGAGACAGTTTAGAGCTGAGGGGTTGTGCAGGCACCACAGGGCAGCCACCCTCCTCTGTAA
>NW_008423694.1:0-318 GCF_000622305.1 Nannospalax galili | reverse complement strand
TGGGCCATAAGCCCCAAAACTGTGCCGTCCTGCTCACCAAGAGGAAGTAGGATGTGCCTGCGCTGTTGGTCTCGGGCCTAGCCTCCTACAGACCCATACTTGTAATGATTGATTAAATCCATCAGAAACTTCAATCGGTTGTGTTTATAAAACATAGTTTGCACAGACCATCATGACTGTTGTCCAACCTTCATTTCAGAATCCCTATTCCAGCCACCATCATCTAAATTTCCTCAGTAACACCCTAAGACTTTCTCTCACTCCTCGTCAATCTTCAGTTTATTTTTTATTAAACAAAATTAGTTAAATTTTAATATC
>NW_008423693.1:0-318 GCF_000622305.1 Nannospalax galili | reverse complement strand
CCAGCAAAAAATGAAACACTGTTTACTTTCTATAATTAAACCTAGTAGTTTTTAGAAGACAGTATTAGGGATAGAGTCAATATCATGAAGTTCCATGAGACATGAGAGTCTGAGCATGATAGGTACCTCTGATCAACACCCTCCAGCCCTCTCTTCCTTCAAAAAAGCCACTAATTCCCAAGGACAGGTATCTTATGACCAAACATAAGAAAACCAATTTAAAGTCAGGTGTGCTGGCTCACACCTTTAATCCCAGCATTTGGGAGGCAGAGGCAGGTGGATTGTTATGAAATTGAGGCCAGTCTGGTTTCCATAGCA
>NW_008423692.1:0-318 GCF_000622305.1 Nannospalax galili | reverse complement strand
TTTTTTTTTTGTAGATAGCACGTAGTTGGGTCATGTTTTAAAATCTGCTTTGCCAACCTGTCTTCTCATCAGTGTATTTAGATCATTCACATTGAACGCAATTATTGATGCATTAGGGACTGTCTCATTTTATACTTCTTTCTTCTATTTTTTCTGACTTCTCAAATCAGCCTTCATTTGTTTATCATGCTCCTAAAGTTCATTTTCATTAGGTCTAAGATAACAAGCAACAATGTGATACCTTCTTTTGAGTTGTTGGCCAGGGTGAAAGGGACTCCCAGATAGTAACCCAGCATAGAACTGGGAAATTGAACAGCA
>NW_008423691.1:0-318 GCF_000622305.1 Nannospalax galili | reverse complement strand
AGGAACCAATGAGACAGAAGTGACACTTTTGCACAGATTGGGAAATAGGCAGAGACAGTTTGGAAAATATGAAATGCAGCTAGATGTGAGCCGAAAGACCTGAGGTAGGACCCATGCAGGGCCTGACGTGCAATTTCTTCGGGACGCAGAAAAGCTGTAGTCAGATGCTCTTAGGGGCTGGGCACAGAACAAGCACCAGCTGGGATCTGGGCCCTCCTGGAAAGACCCGGATTGAGCTGACCCAGAAAGAATCAAGAGGACAAAAATGGAAGACAGAGACAGAGACAAAGGAAGGAAGGAGGGAGGGAGGGAGGGAGG